>NC_034182.2:34534093-34574093 GCF_002021735.2 Oncorhynchus kisutch
GAGAAGAGAAGTGCGCTCCATCTCAAGGAAACATAAGCACCGTCATTACTTTTTCATGAGCCAGGCAGCAATTAGAATGAAGAGATTGAGAGATGGAGGGGAGAGAGAAATGAACACACACACACACGGAGAGACAAACACAAACGAAAGCACATACACACACACAAACAAACGCACACAAGCAGGCACCCACCCACACGCACAGAGACAAACACAAATGAACGAACACACACACACAGACACACACAAACACAAACAGGCGCCCACACACACACTTTAGGAAGTGTAGCTACCAGTTGCTGGCAGAATCGTGTGTGTGTGTGTGTGTGTGTGTGTGTCTGCCAAATTCATTTTGACAGATGTTTAGGGCTTTGCAAGCATTGAGGTCTAAATACCGATGTGTGGGTTCATTACAAACCTGTCAAATAATATTCCCCTGTAAGTCCTATTGTGGGGCTCTTAATGTGGTCATTTCAAAATCAAATTCCATTTTCATAACTTATTATGATTATGGAATGCAAATATGAAATAATGGTCATTTTAATGTTAAGGTTCATTCCCGATTCGAGTTAGCAGCACTACACTGTCCGGAAAAAAGCCTTAGTTCGAGTGAGGATAAATACACCCCTAAAACGCCCACATACCACAATAGAGAGAGAGCTAGCGAGAGAGAGAGAGCGAGAGTGAGAGAGAGCGAGGGAGAGCGAGAGAGAGACTGCGAGAGAGAGAGAAAGAGAGAAGCAATTCAGATTAAATTGGCTGCCGTAAATGACACTCGATTACCATCTTAAATATACTGTCAAAAAGCAATTTGCGTCGCACATGCCAGAGGCCTGAAATTTGCACCTTATTAAGAGGCCTGGGCTATCATTTAGGATCTTGTTTCCCCTTCCTACCTACCATTTACCCACAAACCTCCTCTCTAACTTTGCACCTGGTTTACGGCGGCCATCTTAGCCCGGTGTAATTGTGGGGGGTAAATGGAGGGAAAGGGGGGGGGGGGAGGGAGAGAAAGGCCTGTATTCTGAGTAATAATGAATGCAGGAAGGACTTAATCAGTGTAGTTTAGGATGGATTCATCCATTTATCGTCCTTCTTTCCAATCTTCCACAATGCAATCTCACAGAAGGCTATGTCAAAATGAGGAGGTAACAGCAGCCTAACAGCTTGCAGGTTATACTTGAAATTGATGAGGGAGCTTTACAATTATCAATGTCTTAGACCAACTAAAACCTCCCCAAAAATGCAATAAGTTCAAATGGGGAAAAATGAAGATGATTGGTAAACCAATTCAGTCTTTCGTTTGTTTGGTTCTTTTTCCTCGGGTGCCATAAAAGCAACATTAGCAATAGCAACAAACCTCCTTCCACTGACACCTAAAATATGACCAGGCTCTTGAGCCTTTATTGGCTTATAAACCTCGTTACTTGGGACTAAGAAGGTGTTATTCACATCAGCTCTTACCACAGCACCACACCGCTACCCCACGTTAACCATACAAATCGGCATTTCTGTCACTGTTCCTTAGTTTGTGAAAACATCCTGAGGTGCCAAACACATCGGATAAATGGTGCGTGTGAATCCCAAATGCTACCCTATTCCCTATTTAGTGAACTACTTCAGACCAGAACCCTATTCCCGATTTAGTGAACTACTTTAGACCAGAACCCTATTCCCGATTTAGTGCACTACTTTTGACCAAAAGTAGAGTTTTATATACAGAATAGGGTGCCATTTGGGACTCATATTACTGTATCATAAATAGCACATAGGAGACCACGAGAATCTATCTGAGGCACAGAAGTAATAAACCCACGTAATATTGTTCTTGCCATTACGAGTTTGCAATTTCCAACAATGTTCGGGATCGAAAATATGATTAATGATTACTGAGAAAAAAGGCAGTAGGGCATAGATATCGTAGGTGAGCAATGCGTTTAATTTTGCAGACCTTGTAACGCTCGCAACACTCATTACCGTCGTCATTACCATCGTCTCGTTCCACCCGGCGCACTTCCTATGGTGAATTATTGATCTCCACAATATGGTCACGAGCACTGTCATACAAAACACCTCTCACCCTCCTCTACCCCCTCCATTTCTCTCTCCCCCTCCATCTCTCTCACCTATCCCCCCTCCATCTCTCTCTCATATCCTCCCTCCATGTCTCTCTACTCTCCTTCCTCCATCTCTTTCTCATCTCTTCCACTCCATCTCTCTCTACTATACTCCCTCCACCTCTTTCTCATCTCCTCCACCCATCTCTCTCTCATCACTTCCCTCCATCTCTCTCTCCTATCCTCCACTCCATCTCTCTCATATACCTCCCTTAATCTCCCTTTCCTCTCCTCCATCTGTCTCTCCTATGCAATGTGAGTGTGTGTGTCCACTAATGCCTCTCAAGCATGTTGCCATACTTTAGAAGTCCCTGAGCCCATAAAGGCATGGACAATCCTTGACTGTGAGGCATGAATGTATTGTAAGGTAAGGGAAAACAGAGTAAGGTAAGGTAGGGTAGGGTTGGGTAAGGTAGGGTAGGGTGGGAAAGGTGAGGTAGGGTAATGTAGGGTAGGGTAGGGTAGAGTAGGGTGGTGTATGAGTAGGGTAGGGTAAGGTAGGGTAACGTAGGATAAGGTAAGGTAGAGTAGGATAGGATAGGATAGCATAGGTTAGGATAGGGTAGGGTAGGGTAGGGTAGGGTAAGGTAGGGACGGGTAGGGTAGGGTTGGGTAGGTAAAGTAGGGTAGTATATGAGTAGGGTAAGGTATGGTAAGGTAGGATAAGGTGAGGTAGAGTTGGATAGGGTAGGTAAAGGTAGGGTAGGGTAGGTTAGGGTAAGGTAAGGTAAGGTAAGGTAATGTAATGTAAGGTAAGGTAAGGTAAGGTAGGGTAGGGAAGTTTAGGGTAAGGTAATGTAAGGTAAGGTAGGGAAAGGTAGGGTAGGGGAGGGTAGGGTAGGGCAAGCAAGGCAAGGCAATGCAGGGCAGGGTAGGTTAGGGGAAGGTAAGGAATGGTAGGGTAAGATAGGTTAAGGTAAGGTAAGGTAAGTAAGGTAAAGTAGGGTAAGGTAAGGCAGGGTAGGTAGGCAGGGATAAGGTAATGTAAGGTAGGGTCAGGTAAGGTAAGTAAGGTAGGTTGAGGTAAGGTAAGGTAAATAAGGTAGGGCAAGGTAAGGTAGGTTGAGGTAAGGTAAGGTAAGTAAGGTAGGGTGGGTAAGGTAGGGAAAAGGTAAAGTAGGGTAAAGTAGGGTAGGGTTAAGTAGAGTGAGGTAGGGTAAGGTAGGGTTAGGTAAGGTAGGGTAGGTAAAGTAGGGTCAGGTAGGGTGGGTAAGGTAGGTTAAGGTAAGTAAGGTAGGGTAGGGTAGGTAAGGTAAGGTAAGGTAAGGTAGGGTAAGGTAAGGTAGGGTAGGGTAAGGTAGAGTAGGGTAAGGTAAGATAAGTAAGGTAGGGTAAGGTAAGGTAAGTAAGGTAGGTTAAGGTAAGTAAGTAAGACAGGGTAAGGTAGGGTAAGTAATGTAGGGTAAAGTAAGGTAAGTAAGGTAGGGTAGGGTAAGGTAGGGTAGGGTAAGGTAGGGTAGGGTAGGGTTAGGTAAGGTAGGGTAGGGTAAGTAAGTTAGGGTAAGTAAGTAAGGTAAGTAAGGTAGGGTAAGGTTAGGTAAAGTAGGGTAAGGTAAGGCAGGGTAGGTAGGCAGGGATAAGGTAATGTAAGGTAGGGTAAGGTAAGGTAAGTAAGGTAGGTTGAGGTAAGGTAAGGTAAATAAGGTAGGGCAAGGTAAGGTAGGTTGAGGTAAGGTAAGGTAAGTAAGGTAGGGTGGGTAAGGTAGGGAAAAGGTAAAGTAGGGTAAAGTAGGGTAGGGTTAAGTAGAGTGAGGTAGGGTAAGGTAGGGTTAGGTAAGGTAGGGTAGGTAAAGTAGGGTAAGGTAGGGTAGGTATGGTAGGGTAAGGCAGGATAGGGTAAGGTAGGGTAAGGTAGGGTAGGGTAAGGTAGAGTAAGGTAAGGTAGGGTAGGGTAGGGTAAGGTAGGGTAGGGTAGGGTAGGGTAAGGTAAGGTAGGGTAAGTTAGGGAAAGGTAAAGTAGGGTAAGGTATGGTAAGGTAGGGTAAGGTGGGGTAAGGTAAAGTAGGGTCAGGTAGGGTGGGTAAGGTAGGTTAAGGTAAGTAAGGTAGGGTAGGGTAGGTAAGGTAAGGTAAGGTAAGGTAAGGTAGGGTAAGGTAAGGTAGGGTAGGGTAAGGTAGAGTAGGGTAAGGTAAGGTAAGTAAGGTAGGGTAAGGTAAGGTAAGTAAGGTAGGTTAAGGTAAGTAAGTAAGACAGGGTAAGGTAGGGTAAGTAATGTAGGGTAAAGTAAGGTAAGTAAGGTAGGGTGGGTAAGGTAGGGAAAAGGTAAAGTAGGGTAAAGTAGGGTAGGGTTAAGTAGAGTGAGGTAGGGTAAGGTAGGGTTAGGTAAGGTAGGGTAGGTAAAGTAGGGTAAGGTAGGGTAGGTATGGTAGGGTAAGGCAGGATAGGGTAAGGTAGGGTAAGGTAGGGTAGGGTAAGGTAAGGTAGAGTAAGGTAAGGTAGGGTAGGGTAGGGTAAGGTAGGGTAGGGTAAGGTAAGGTAGGGTAAGTTAGGGTAAGGTAAAGTAGGGTATGGTATGGTAAGGTAGGGTAAGGTGGGGTAAGGTAAAGTAGGGTCAGGTAGGGTGGGTAAGGTAGGTTAAGGTAAGTAAGGTAGGGTAGGGTAGATAAGGTAAGGTAAGGTAAGGTAAGGTAAGGTACGGTAGGGTAAGGTAAGGTAGGGTAGGGTAAGGTAGAGTAGGGTAAGGTAAGGTAAGTAAGGTAGGGTAAGGTAAGGTAAGTAAGGTAGGTTAAGGTAAGTAAGTAAGACAGGGTAAGGTAGGGTAAGTAATGTAGGGTGGAGTAAGGTAAGTAAGGTAGGGTAGGGTAAGGTAGGGTAGGGTAAGGTAGGGTAGGGTAGGGTTAGGTAAGGTAGGGTAGGGTAAGTAATTTAGGGTAAGTAAGTAAGGTAAGTAAGGTAGGGTAAGGTTAGGTAAAGTAGGGTAAGGTAAGGCAGGGTAGGTAGGCAGGGATAAGGTAATGTAAGGTAGGGTAGGTAAGGTAAGTAAGGTAGGTTGAGGTAAGGTAAGGTAAATAAGGTAGGGCAAGGTAAGGTAGGTTGAGGTAAGGTAAGGTAAGTAAGGTAGGGTGGGTAAGGTAGGGAAAAGGTAAAGTAGGGTAAAGTAGGGTAGGGTTAAGTAGAGTGAGGTAGGGTAAGGTAGGGTTAGGTAAGGTAGGGTAGGTAAAGTAGGGTAAGGTAGGGTAGGTATGGTAGGGTAAGGTAGGATAGGGTAAGGTAGGGTAAGGTAGGGTAGGGTAAGGTAGAGTAAGGTAAGGTAGGGTAGGGTAGGGTAAGGTAGGGTAGGGTAAGGTAAGGTAGGGTAAGTTAGGGTAAGGTAAGGTATGGTAAGGTAGGGTAAGGTGGGGTAAGGTAAAGTAGGGTCAGGTAGGGTGGGTAAGGTAGGTTAAGGTAAGTAAGGTAGGGTAGGGTAGGGTAGGTAAGGTAAGGTAAGGTAAGGTAAGGTAAGGTAAGGTAGGGTAAGGTAAGGTAGGGTAGGGTAAGGTAGAGTAGGGTAAGGTAAGGTAAGTAAGGTAGGGTAAGGTAAGGTAAGTAAGGTAGGTTAAGGTAAGTAAGTAAGACAGGGTAAGGTAGGGTAAGTAATGTAGGGTAAAGTAAGGTAAGTAAGGTAGGGTAGGGTAAGGTAGGGTAGGGTAAGGTAGGGTAGGGTAGGGTTAGGTAAGGTAGGGTAGGGTAAGTAAGTTAGGGTAAGTAAGTAAGGTAAGTAAGGGAGGGTAGGTAAGGTAGGGTAGGGAAGGGTAGAGATAAAGTAGGGTAAAGTAGGGTAGGGTAAAGTAGGGTAAGGTAGGGTAAAGTAAGGTAGGGTAAGTAAGGTAGAGAAAAAGTAAGGTAAGTAAGGTAGGGTAAGGTGGGGTAAGGTAAGGTAGGGTAAGATAAAGTAGGGTGGGGTAGGGTAGGGTAGGTTGGGGTGAGGTAGGGTGAGAATAGGGTAAGGTAGGGTAGGGTAAAGTAGGGTAGGGTAGGGTGAGGTATGGTATGGTAAGGAAGGGTAAGGTAAGGTAAGGTAAAGTAGGGTAAGGTAGGGTATGGTATGGTAGGGTAAGGTAAAGTAGGGTAAGGTAGGGTAAGGTAGGGTAAGGTAAAGTAGGGTAAGGTAGGGTAGGGTAGGGTAGAGTAGGGTAAGGCAGGGTAAGGTAAAGTAGGTTAAGGTAGGGTAAGGTAAGGTAGGGTAGGGTAAGGTAGAGTAGGGTAAGGTAAGGTAAGTAAGGTAGGGTAGGGTAAGGTAAGTAAGGTAGCTTAAGGTAAGTAAGGTATGGTAGGGTAGGTAAGGTAGGGTAAGGTAAGGTAAGGTAGGTAGGGTAGGGTAGGGTAGTGTAAGGTAGGGTAGGGTAGGGTAAGGTAAGTAAGGTAGGGTAAAGTAAGGTAAGGTACGGTAGGGTAAGGTAAGTAAGGTAAGTAAGACAGGGTAAGGTAGGGTAAGTAATGTAGGGTAAAGTAAGGTAAGTAAGGTAGGGTAGGGTAAGGTAGGGTAGGGTTAGGTAAGGTAGGGTAGGGTAAGTAAGTTAGGGTAAGTAAGTAAGGTAAGTAAGGTAGGGTATGTAAGGTAGGGCAAGGTAGGGTGAAGTAAGGTAGGGTAAGTAAGGTAGAGAAAAGTAAGGTAAGTAAGGTAGGGTAAGGTAGGGTAAGGTAAGGTAGGGTAAGATAAAGTAGGGTGGGGTAGGGTGGGTAGGTTGGGGTGAGGTAGGGTGAGAATAGGGTAAGGTAGGGTAGGGTAAAGTAGGGTAGGGTAGGGTGAGGTATGGTATGGTAAGGAAGGGTAAGGTAAGGTAGAGTAGGGTAAGGTAGGGTAAGGTAAGGTAGGGTAAGGTAAAGTAGGGTACGGTAGGGTAAGGTAGGGTAAGGTAAGTAGGGTAAGGTAGGGTAAGGTAAAGTAGGGTAGGTAGGGTAGGGTAGGGTAAAGTAGGGTAAGGCAGGGTAAGGTAAAGTAATGTATGGTTGGGCAGGGTCAAGTAGGGTAGGGAGGGTAAGGTAAGGTAAGGTAGGGTAGTGTAAGGTTGGGTAAAGTAGGGTAGGTAGGGTAGGGTAGGGTAAGGTAAGGTAAGTAGGGTAAGGTAGGGTTAGGTAAAGTAGGGTGGGGTAAGTAAGGTAGGGTAGGGTAAGTAAGGTAGGGTAGAGTAAGGTAAGGTAAGGTAAGTAAAGTAGGTTAAGGTAAGGTAGGGTGGGGTAAGGTATGTTAGGTAGGGTAGGGTAGGTAAGGTAGGGTAAGGTAAGGTAGGTAAGGTAGGGTAAGGTAAGGTAGGTAAGGTTGGGTAAGGTAAGGAAGGTAGGGTAAGGTAAGGTAGGTAAGGTAGGGTAAGGTAAGTAAGGTAGGGTAAAGTAAGTAAGGTAGGGTAGGGTAGGGTAGGGTAAGTAAGGTAGGGTAAGTAAGGTAAGTAGGGTAAGTAAGGTATGGTAAGGTAAGGTAGGGTAGGGTAGGGTAGGGTAGGGTAAGGTAGGATAAGGTAGGGTAAGGTAAGGTAGGGTATGGTAGGGTAAGGTAGGGTAGGGTAGGTAAAGTAGGGTGGGGTAGAGTAAGGGAAAACAGAGTAAGGTAAGGTAGGGTAGGGTTGGGTAAGGTAGGGTAGGGTAGGGGTGGGAAAGGTGAGGTAGGGTATTGTAGGGTAGGATAGGTAGAGTAGGGTGGTGTATGAGCAGGGTAGGTTAAGGTAGGGTAAAGTAGGGAAAGGTAGGGTTAGGTAAACTTTAGAAGTCCCTGAGCCCATAAAGGCATGGACAATCCCTGACTGTACACGACTTCCTCATCCTTTATCCGTACACTACTTCCTCATCCTTTATCCATACACTACTCCCTCATCCTTTACCTGTACACGACTTCCTCATCCTTTATCCGTACACTACTTCCTCATCCTTTATCCGTACACTACTTCCTCATCCTTTATCCGTACACTACTTCCTCATCCTTTATCCGTACACTTCTTCCTCATCCTTTATCTGTACACCACCCGCTCATCCTTTACCCGTACACTACTTCCTCATCCATTATCAGTACACTACTTCCTCATCCTTTATCCGTACACTACTTCCGCATCCTTTATCCGTACACTACTTCCTCATCCTTTATCCATACACTACTCCCTCATCCTTTACCTGTACACTACTCCCTCATCCTTTACCTGTACACTACTTCCTCATCATTTACCCGTACACTACTTCCTCATCCTTTATCCGTACACTACTTCCTCATCCTTTAGCCGTACACTACTTCCTCATCCTTTATCCGTACACTACTTCCTCATCCTTTATCCGTACACTACTTCCTCATTCTTTATCCGTACACTACTTCCTCATCCTTTAGCCGTACACTACTTCCTCATCCTTTATCCGTACACTACTTCCTCATCCTTTATCCGTACACTACTTCCTCATTCTTTATCCGTACACTACTTCCTCATCCTTTATCCGTACACTACTTCCTCATCCTTTATCCGTACACTACTTCCTCATCCATTATCCGTACACTACTTCCTCATCCATTATCAGTACACTACTTCCTCATCCTTTATCCGTACACTACTCCCTCATCCTTAATCTGTACACTACTCCCTCATCCTTTACCTGTACACTACTCCCTCATCCTTTACCTGTACACTACTTCCTCATCCTTTATCCGTACACTACTCCTTTAATAAGCCCTTAGTTGTAGTGTTGACTGTACCTGCTCCTATAATGTTATTATCAGTCCGCCGCTATTCGTCCATCCTTTTGCTAGTATTAGTTTATATAGCCTATGCTCTTCACCGGTAATTTCCAATGATGACTGTACAGAGAGCATATGTGATTCATCCACTAAATTAAATATGTTGAATTTGCCCTAATACACTGGAAATGCCTCCAAGCTGAAGCTTGGACTTCCTGAGTGCATGGTACCGCCGTATGTACTGTAGGGAGAGAGTGGAGAGGGGGCCAAGGCTGCATAGTGTCAGATACTGAGGGTGACGGCATGATAACCATAATGATTTCAGAGTATGCATGTACTGTATATAAAATGTGACATATTCATTATTATTAAGCGGGTTTGGGTCCTTATATCAGACAATATACCAGGGGTATGAGGCAAAACTACGTGTTGACGTTGGTAATTAGAACAGTCATATGGCCAATATAGCACAAACCTTCAATACAGTGGAGAAAGCCTGAAGCCTTCCCTTGAGCTGTTTACTGATCGGCAGTGGTACCGAAGACTAAAATACCTTTCAGTTATGGGTGTGTCTGCATGCAAGCGTGCACAGGCTCAGGCGCATGCATGTGTGTACTGTATGTGTGTATGTGTCTGTGGGTGTGTTTGTGCGTCTGTGTGTGCGCATGTGTGTTCGTGTGCGCGCGCATGTGTGTGTGCGTGTGTGTGTGTGTGTGTGCGTGTGCGTGTGTGTGTGCATGTGTGCTAGGTGGAACCGAGGAGTTGGAAAGGAAATCAAATAAATGACTAACAGGTGACCTGCAGGGAAGGATAGAACCTTCTGGATCCTTCGGCATGGTACTTACTTAACCCACGTTGCTCTAACTCAAATTCAACTGGGCAAGAAGAGATAACATCTTATATTTGACAGGCAACTACGACACTTGAAACCATTTTGAAACCTTGGAGCAGAGTTTAGATACCGTAGGCAGTGTACGGACTTGTGAAGAAGACGAGTTGGTAACCCTTTATATTAAGGTCCTGTAATAAACCATTTACAAACAGTTTGTAAAGACTGGACTTACCATATATCAATCATTATTCCTACATTTGTAAATGTCAAGAAACAATCTCTAAATGGTGTTTGTAAATTAATACATTTAAATTTGAATTAAACTGCCTTTTCGTCAGCATGCTAGGCTAGCTGATAATCTTTACGGCATAAAGTGCATAGACATTTTTATTTTGTTTTTACATACTGCAATGTGTAGGCTACATTGAAGAGCCACCTGCATGCACTCAATAATACGATCCAGCTAGCCAATCATCTCTACCATATGCCCTGTATTCCAAACCCATTCCCCTTCCTGCTCACACACACACACACACACACACACACACACACACACACACACACACACACACACACACACACACACACACACACAGACACAGACACAGACACAGACACAGACACACACACACACACACACACACACACACACACACACACACACACACACACACACACACACACACACACACACACACAGTGATCCAAATGCACAACACTAACACAACCACTCCCTGCAATGTACTGTAATATACAGTAATAAAGCAGCTCAGTAAACCTTGTAAACATCACCTTTCCTTCCTTCCTTCCCCACAGAAAAAACAGAACACTGAAAACAGTAACAGCTCAAACATCAGACGTATGTAGCAGGGTCTACAGTCAATCCCGGATTACAAAAAGAAAACCAGCCCGTCGCGGACATCGATGCCTTTCTCCCAGACAAATTAAACAACTTCTTTGCTCGCTTTGAGGACAATACAGTGCCACTGACACGGCCCGCTACCAAAACCTGCGGGCTCTCCTTCTCCGTGGCCAATGTGAGTAAATTTTCTTTTTTTTAACCTTTATTTAACTAGGCACAAATTCTTATTTTCAATGACAGCCTGGGAACAGTGGGTTAACTGCCTGTTCAGGGGCAGAATGACAGATTTGTACCTTGTCAGCTCGAGGATTTGAACATGAATCCTTTCGGTTACTAGTCCAACACTCTAACCACTAGGCTACCCTGCCGCCCCTCACAAGGCTGTTATCAGGCTACCCTGATAACCCTCGCAAGGCTGCCAGCCCAGACGGCATCACTAGCCGCGTCCTCAGAGCATGCGCAGACCAGCTGGCTGGTGTGTTTACAGACATATTCAATCATTCCCTATCCCAGTCTGCTGTTCCCACATGCTTCAAGAGGGCCACCATTGTTCCTGTTTCCAAGAAAGCTAAGGTAATGACTATTCCCCCGCTACTCACTTCTGTCATCATGAAGTGCTTTGAAATACTAGTCAAGGATCATATCTGATCCACCCTACCTGACACCCTAGACCCACTCCAATTTGCTTACCGCCCCAATAGATCCACAGACGATGCAATCGCCATCACACTGCACACTGCCCTATCCCATCTGGACGAGTGGAATACCTATGTAAGAATGCAGTTCATTAACTACAGCTCAGCATTCTACACCATAGTACCCTCCAAACTCATCATTAAGCTTATGACCTTGGCTCTCAACCCCACCCTGTGCAACTGGGTCCTGGACTTTCTGACGGGCCGCCCCCAGGTGGTGAGGGTAGGAAATAACATCTCCACCCCGCTGATCCTCAACACAGGGGCCCCACAAGGGTGCGTTCTCAGCCCTCTCCTGTACTCCCTGTTAACACATGACTGCGTTGCCATGCACGCCTCCAACTCAATCATCCAGTTTGCAGACGACACCACAGTGGTATTGATTACCAACAACATCGAGACGGCCTAGAGGGCGGAGGTGAGGGCCATCGGAGTGTGGTGTCAGGAAAATAACCTCACACTCAACGTCAACAAAACAAAGGAGATGATCGTGGACTTCAGGAAACAGCAGACGGAGTACCCCCCCATCCACATCGACGGGACACTAGTGGAGAAGGTGGAAAGTTCCTCGGCGTACACAATCACGGACAAACTGAAATGGTCCACCCCCACAGACAGCGTGGTGAAGAAGGCGCAACAGTTTGGCTTGTCACCTAAAACACTCACAAACTTCTACAGATGCACAATCGATAGCATCCTGTCAGACTGTATCACCGCCTGGTACGGCAACTGCACCGCCCTCACCCGTAAGGCTCTCCAGAAGGTAGTGAGGTCTGCACAACGCATCACCGGGGAAACTACCTGCCCTCCAGGACACCTACAACACCTGATGTCACAGGAAGGCCAAAAAGATCATCAAGGACAACAACCACCCGAGCCACTGCCTGTTCCCTGCTACCATCCAGAAGGCGAGGTCAGTACAGGTGCATCAAAGCTGGGACCGAGAGACTGCAAAACAGCTTCTATCTCAAGGCCATCAGACTGTTAAACAGCCATCACTAACATAGAGAGGCTGCTGCCAACATACTCAAATCTCTGGCCACTTTAATAAATGGACTTGATAAAGGTATCACTCACTTTAAATAACAACATTTTAATAATGTTTACGTATCCTACATTACTCATCTCATATGTATATACTGTATTCTACACCATCTACTGCATCTTGCCTATGCTGTTCGGCCATCACTCATCCATATATTTATATGTACATATTCTTATTCATTCCTTTACACTTGTGTGTATAAGGTAGTTGTTGTGAAATTGTTAGATTACTTATTAGATATTACTGCATGGTCGGAACTAGAAGCACAAGCATTTCGCTACACTCACATTAATATCTGCTAACCATGTGTATGTGACCAATAACATTTGATTTGATTTGAGTGCCAGTCTCACTAGGTTCCAGAACATTGTCTGTTTAGGTTTAGGAGAGGCTGTTCGAATCTCCGAGCCCACATGGTGCCCTCGTTGTGCACTAAACCCTAATTGCTCTAGGGTCACTGTTGATAATTACCCTGACCGTGACCCCACGGGGTAGGGATATGGAAAAAAACACATGTCCAATTCACAGATGTGTATTAATACACTTACACATGTGAAAAAAGGACAAATATAAGCACCTACCAAATTATGTTTCATTATTTTATAAATCATCTATGGCTTCCATGTCACCTATGTAAAGAGTCTGCGTGGTTGGGCGTGATCAAGGTAGACAGATGAAGTCAAATATTAGTAGTTGGTGACCAAGTGGCACATAGGGCAAGGTTAAATAGGTGTACTGTTATGGTAATGATTTGATAATACTGGATGCGGAGACTCAGAACCTGTAACACCATAGAGATCCTCTTATCACTCTTATTCTGTATGTTATTGGAACACATGTAGCCTATATGGTGAAGGACTGTACTCTGAATGCAGAATGACGCAGGGGACATTTTGTATCGTGTTTAATAAAGTCCTCATCATCATGTCTCCGGAGGACTCAATAACCCACAATGATGCGCCTCCTGTTCCTCAGAACAACACTATGAATGTTTTACATCATTTTATGCCTAGTCAAACAAACGAGGGAAAATGTCATGTTTGAATCTTTCTAATTCTTCCATAAATCCTGCCTGCCAAAGGGGCTTTAGGGATAGATCTACAGTAATGATATTAGGCCTAGGGCCATCCCGACTGCACAAAAAAAAGTCCCTTCTTTCTCTAACCATCTGTCTTATAAAAGGAGCATTTTCAGTCTCCATCAGCGGCTAAAGGGTTGGACGTAATGTGCACTCACAACTTCAATCTCCCAGGCCATCGATTTCCTGGCCCTATTCTTCAACACGTGGGGCCACATTTCAACACTTTCAAAACGGGTGAATCAAAAGGGGCCACCCAGCCAGAGCCGGCTCTACTTTCTAATGGCCGCTGCCACTGCACGGACCCTCATCCAAGCTCCAATTACTCAAGCCCTTTCATTTGGAACACAACACCATCCTATATCCTTCATCCTGTCTGCTCTTTTCATTCGTTCTTTTCTTTTTTTGCTCTCTGTGTTGTTCACTCTGTCTTGTCTTTGCTTTGGCATCCTGCTGCGTTTGTCTGCTTAAGCGCGTGCTTACCACCTCTAAGCCATTTCCACAATAGGGAGTGAGGGAGGGAGGGAGGGAGGGAGGGAGGGAGGGAGGGAGGGAGGGAGAGAGAGAGAGAGAGAGGGAGAGAGAGAGAGAGAGAGAGAGAGAGAGAGAGAGAGAGAGAGAGAGAGAGAGAGGGAGAGAGAGAGAGAGAGAGAGAGCGCCGATTGGAGCACGGTTGTGCAATAAACACACATTCTCTTTCATCCTAAACTGTTACCAGGAGGGGGGGGGGACGAGGGAGGAGACAAAAGAACCTAGTCAGAGTCAGAGTCCACAATGATAGAAGCTTCATGATCCAAGGCGGAATTGGCACATGCTCGGCATACAGTAACATCGTGTAGACACCTCCCCACGCAAGACCCTAGCTTTTATAAGAAGCTGAGCCGAGGTCAGGGAACATGTCTCTGCGAGGGAATCAATGAATAATAATAACACCAACAATAAGGAAAACAACCACAGGAGCCGTAACGATGGTAGCAGACATGGAACAATCTGAGAGAGAGAGAAATAGGCACAGTTTACTGACTCAGAAAGACACAAAGCCAGCTCAGCCCCTCTCCCTACAAAGCCCTGTCTCTATCTCAGCCCCCCCCCCTACCCCCCAAAACAACTACATCATCTGTCCATGGAGTGTCCAGATCAACCAGCCTCTGAGACAACAGCTTCTCTCCACACACTGGATAGACTGCAACTACAAGTGTTATGGGGAAACTCTAGGCCAGAATGGCGCATTAGACCAAACATTGGACATCAATGGGGGGGGGTTACAGTATATGGAACAGGGATTGGCATGGGAACATTAGAGGGGGGAAATGAGAGAAGACAATCCACGATTCCCGGGCCGGGAATAACGGCGAAATCCACATTCATTGCAAGAACAGGAAAATGAACATTAACAACAGAAGAAGAAGAAACACTGAATGAAATGTTCAGATTGTCCTGAAGTAGATACATAACGGACTCATTACAGGTTCTGTGTTGAGAGCTGTGGCTAATTCAGCGTCTTCAAGGAGCCAGCAGAATTCATTACGGATCGCAGTCCCACATGCACACTAATTCCCCATTAAGATTCACACACACGTACGAATAAGCACGCACACACAACACACGTACACGCATGCACACACACGTACACACATACACACGCTAGCCAAAGTAATGGCCGCCATAATGGTTGCTGTGAGCCGATCAGATCAGGTAAATACACACAGCCAGACAGACGTGTTTTAGTTGATCTCCTCCTGCACCAACTATCTGCTGCTACATGAAGGACGCCACCCTCCTTGGTGTGCTGCTGGAAGAAGCAGGCAGATGAAATAGGCCTTCCTTAACATGGCATGTGGATGAACGGCAAACGAGATTCTACTGTACATCTGGGCCAGCGTTTTGTGTGTTATACACTAGTACAGAACAGTCCTGTGTAAATATTAGTGTGCCCCTCTCTCTGTGTGTAACTAGCCTACATGTCTCACAGTGTTTGCACTTCACTCTCATCCTGTGTGTGTGTGTGTGCGCGTGTGTGTGTGCGCGTGTGTGTGTGTGTTTAAGGGTCAGAGAGGATGAGTGGCAAAGCCTTGTGGGAGCACTGTCTGGCCACATCCCATGGGGAGGAAAGGAGAGAGAGACAGACAGAGAAAGACAGAAGCGCAATGCAGACGAATGACAGCCACTGCTAACACTCACAACCATGGCCGTGTTTACGTGAGGCTGTCACACCTAAGTACACACCCAAGAGTCAAATGCCAGCCCAACAACTGCAGGGCCAATGTCCTGTATCCTGTATCCACAGCTGTTCTCAGTGGTCAAACTAAGGGCCATCCCTCTCTTTCTGCTACACCTCTGTCTCTCTGTGTGGATGCAGGTCTATATATTCTCTCTGTATGGCTGTAGGTTTATATCTATTCTCTCTGTGTGGCTGCATGTTTATATCTCTGTCTATCTGTGTGGCTGCAGGCTTATATCTTCTCTCTGTGTGGCTGCAGGTTTATATCTTCTCTCTGTGTGGCTGCAGGTTTATATCTCTTCTCTCTGTGTGGCTGCAGGCTTAAATCTTTGCTATAACCCTGCAGCCACAGAGAGAAGATATAATCATGCAGCCACACAGAGAGGAGATATAAACCTGCAGCCACACAGAGAGGAGATATAAACCTGCAGCCACACAGAGAGGAGATATAAACCTGCAGCCACACAGAGAGGAGATATAAACCTGCAGCCACACAAAGAGAAGATATAAACCTGCAGCCACACAGAGAGAAGAGATATAAACCTGCAGCCACACAGAGAAGATATAAACCTGCAGCCACACAGAGAGAAGATATAAACCTGCAGCCACACAGAGAGAAGATATAAACCTGCAGCCACACAGAGAAGAGATATAAACCTGCAGCCACACAGAGAGAAGAGATATAAACCTGCAGCCACACAGAGAAGAGATATAAACCTGCAGCCACACAGAGAGAAGAGATATAAACCTGTAGCCACACAGAGAAGATATAAACCTGCAGCCACACAGAGAAGAGATATAAACCTGCAGCCACACAGAGAGAAGAGATATAAACCTGCAGCCACACAGAGAGAAGATATAAACCTGCAGCCACACAGAGAGAAGATATATAAACCTGCAGCCACACAGAGAGAAGAGATATAAACCTGCAGCCACACAGAGAAGAGATATAAACCTGCAGACACACAGAGAGAAGATATAAACCTGCAGCCGCACAAAGAGGTTTATATCTCTTCACTCTGTGTGGCTGCAGGTTCATTTCTCTTCTCTTTGTGTGTCTTCAGGTTTTGTACCCAACTGAAGGTCACAGGCTGCAGTCACACACCCAGGCAGGCAGTCAGGCAGGGGAGCCCTCAGGCGTTTCCACTCTGCCGGGTTGTCTGGTCTGCAGTCGCTCCCACACACAGACACACACACACACACACAGGCTCCAGGGCCAGGCAGGACAGGCAGGAGACGGATGGTTGCGGTCCAAGGTAAAGTGCCTCTCGGCTGGGTCCGAGTGGGGCTAATGCTGGGGGTGGCTGTGTGGAGGTAGTTGAAGGGATGACTGAGGTTGCAGCGAGCTAGCTAGGTGGGAGCCAGCAGAGTTTCAGATAAAATATGTATGGCCCTGCTTTGTTACATGTTACCTCTGGCGACCAATGGGATGCACGGGGACTCACAGCCCTCCAGCAGAGACAGGAGAGGAGAGGAGAGGAGAGGAGAGGAGAGGAGAGGAGAGGAGAGGAGAGGAGAGGAGAGGAGAGGAGAGGAGAGGAGAGGAGAGGAGAGGAGAGGAGAGGAGAGGAGAGGAGAGGAGAGGAAATAATACAGAGAGAATCAGAAAGGGAGGGTGAGGAAGTCGCAGTGAGCCAGTGAGTATCAAAAGCAAATGTCATTTCTAAAATATATTTAAGTATCAAAAGTAAATGTAATTTCTAAAATATATTTAAGTATCATCAGTAAAAGTATGAATAGTTTTCAAATTCCTTACATACCAGACCGCACCATTTTCTTGTTTTTTTGCCAGGGCCACGCTCCAACACACAGACATAATTTACAAACCAAGCATGTGTGTTTAGTGAGTCCACCAGATCAGAGGCTGTAGGGATGACCAGGGATGTTCTCTTGATAAGTGTATGAAATGGACCATTATATTGTTCTGCTAAGCATTCAAAATGTAACAAGTACTTTTGGGTGTCAGGGAAAATGTATGGAGTAAAAAGTGCATTATTATCTTTAGGAATGTAGTGAAGTAAAATAAAAGTTGTCAAAATATAAATAGTAAAGTACACAAACCCCCCAAAACTACTGAAGTACTTTAAAGTATTTTACTTAAGTACTTTACACCACTGTGAAAGAAGACTGCTGAAGGAAGACTGCTGAAAGAAGACTGCTGAAGGAAGACTGCTAAAAGAAGACCGCTGAAGGAAGACTGCTGAAGGATGACTGCTGAAAGAAGACTGCTGAAGGAAGACTGCTGAAGGAAGACTGCTGAAAGAAGACTGCTGAAGGAAGACTGCTGAAGGAAGACTGCTGAAAGAAGACTGCTGAAGGAAGACTGCTGAAGGAAGACTGCTGAAAGAAGACTGCTGAAGGAAGACTGCTGAAAGAAGACTGCTGAAGGAAGACTTCTGAAGGAAGACTGCTGAAGGAAGACTGCTGAAAGAAGACTGCTGGAGGAAGACTGCTGAAGGAAGACTGCTGAATGAAGACTGCTGAAGGAAGACTGCTGAAAGAAGACTGCTGAAGCCACACAGCTGTAAATAATCGATATGCTGCCATGACAGGGCATGTGATGGTTCTGAACAAAAGTTGTGTCAACAGATATGTTAACTAACACGTTTCCACTGTTATGGTCTCGGACCAAAGGGGAGGCTTCATCGGGGGGATGGGGGGGGGGGCAGCGACTCGGTTAAGGTTAATAGGTGACTGTCGGGGGGGCAGGGGACGAGATACACACACAAACGCACACACTCCTGCAGTGTGTCCCGTTGTACAGCCTCTGACCATCTATCACGTAGCCTACAACCTCTTCTGCAGTTCTAGCTACTGTAGGTCAACACAGGAAGAATAGACCTGCGGAAACACTGAATGGAGCCTATATTTAAAAAGAAAATAAGTGACCATACTACAGAACATTAGGATCACATCTGTTTGTCTAGCCCTGTGCTGAATTAGCTAGTTCACCACAGCCAAAGCAGCTTAATTGAGAAAGCAGATCATGTACAGGATAGACTGTGTGAAACATGCTCTTCAATCTCCTATAATACACTCATTACATTTAGGGATTTAGGAGATTGCAGAGAGAGAGAGAGAGAGAGAGAGAGAGAGAGAGAGACAGAGAGAGAGAGAGAGAGAGACAGAGAGAGAGAGAGACAGAGAGAGAGAGTGAGAGAGAGAGAGAGAGCGAGAGAGACTGTAAGTGTGTGTGTAGTTTGTGCACTAATACAGCCCAGTACACGTACAGGAGGATCAGGCCACCGCTAAGTCAGTTCCAGCCGCAGCTTTTAACAGAAACAGGGTCAATGCTGTCTAAAGCCCTGTGCTTTAACAGACTCCTGAGTTATGCAACAGCAAGCTAGGCAAATCCCCCAAAACACACTCAAATCCCTTGCCGTGTCATTAGCTCCAGAGGAAAGACCCACGCACCCCACTCAACACACAGCAACATTTAAGACTTCATGTCAAAGGCCTCATCCATATCCCTTATATCCTTCCCTTCCCTCCCTAGCATCTTAGAAACATTCAAAATTCAAATTCTTTGATGAGATTCCCTTTCCATTTTCCCTGCCAGTCAACCAGCCGTGCAGCTGAAACGCATCAGAGACACTTTGGGCTCTGTTCCAATAGGTAGTCTTTTTAAAATGAGAATGGGACGGCTCTACAGATTCTAATGAAATGAAGTGTCATGCATAGCAAATCAGTTCTGCTCTTTTATTCAACTAATGGCTTCAATGACACCTGTAGGACAGAGGTAAGGGTACAGAAGGGAGGATGCGAGAGGACGGTCACCACGCTAAGGAGAGATGACAGGAGCTTGACGCGGATCAATGGTCGCTCCTTAAGGTAAAACAAGGGGATGACCGGAGCGGTCACTGTCACAGATCCCCACGCATTGGACCGTAAAGGTTGGCGGCCATTTTGGAGACATGAATTTGTGGTTGTTGGTTTGTTAGCTGGAGAAGTATGAACGTTTTTATCCACATGTGCCGTTAGGTATCAGACTAGTCCAGTGTAGTATTAGGATCTCTGTCAGTCTGGCTTACAGTATCAGGTTAACGTTATGCCCAAACAGTTTTTGACAAATCTACCTGGCAGATGTTTTGGTCTTATTCAATACTCAATGTTTTCTTCCAGGTCATCCTTGGCCTGTTGGAACAAACCAAAGCCTTGCAGTAAGGACATGCTGTAGCTACGAGGAGGGTTACTCAGAGAGTTGGCCGGGTAGTAATGTCAGAGTGAGTCTACTCCTAATCCCTCCAGCTACAGTGACTCAACCACTAACTAACCTAACCTAGATCTCCTCACTCAGTCGCAGTGGGGCAGGGGGTTCAGTGTAGCAGCATGGAGTTCTCAAATAAAGACTATCTCTCTCTCTCTCTCTCTCTGGCTCGGTGAAGACTGCCTAAGGTGTGCTGCTGCAGTTAACGGACTGAATCATTGGTTGAGGAGTAGCTCGCTCTCTGCTTCCTGAAGTGCCTGGTGTGTGTGTGACAGTTTAGCCTCATATTTTCTAATCACACACAAATATACTCTCTCTCTCTCTGGGTCGAGGTGGTGCAGTGAAGATGGTAAAGGTGTTTGCATACCCACAGCCCATGGGATGTGTATTATCAGGGTGAGTGATTGTCTGAGCCCAAGGCGTTTGTCATGCCCTCAACCTTGTGGAAAGTTAACACAGAGATAAGGCTCCTGAAGCTTTCACACATCGATATACTAACAAACAAAGAGACATACAGAATGCACAAGCGCTAACACACACACTGACCATTACACAACAGACAACAAAGTGAAATTCCAAAGTGAAAATTACAAACATCAGAAGCCTTTTAAAACCTAAAATACACAGCAACTTTTACATTTCCTGCAATCCTGCAACAGGGTGATCAAATTAAGATCCTACATCTGTAAATCATAAACTTGGGCGTTAAGCCGAAACAGAGACATCCACAAGAAGTAACAATTAGGGAGAGCGGGAGAGAGGGCCGTAGGCATGGAGAGGGGGAGAGAGGGAGAGAGAAAGAGAGGGGGGGAGAGAGGGAGAGAGGGCCGCAGGCATGGAGAGGGGGAGAGAGGGAGAGAGGGAGAGAAAGAGAGGGGGGAGAGAGGGAGAGAGGGCCGCAGGCATGGAGAGGGGGCGAGAGGGAGAGAGAGAGAGAAAGAGAGGGGGGGAGAGGGAGAGAGGGCCGCAGGCATGGAGAGGGGGAGAGAGCGAGAGAGGGCCGCAGGCATGGAGAGGGGGAGAGAGGGAGAGAGGGCTGCAGGCATGGAGAGGGGGAGAGAGGGAGCGAGGGCCGCAGGCATGGAGAGGGGGAGAGAGGGAGAGAGGGCCGCAGGCATGGAGAGGGGGAGAGAGGGAGAGAGGGCCGCAGGCATGGAGAGGGGGAGAGAGGGAGAGAGTGCCGCAGGCATGGAGAGGGGGAGAGAGGGAGAGAGAGAGAGAAAGAGAGGGGGGGAGAGAGAGATGGGGGAGGAAGAGAGAGACCACCCTCCTAAAGCAGCAGGCATAGAGACTAAGATTAACGACATCCCTGCATATGGAGTGGGGAGAGAAATATAGACTCAGTCGAGTTTACATTGGCGATGAGATCAGGGGTGAGGGGCAAGGGGCAAGGGGGTCGGAGCAAAGGAACCACCAACAGTCCCTGAGAGTACGCCTCTTCCTCCATCATATTCATTCATCGTCACATAATGGAAGAGCCACTCCCCCAAAAGACACCATCTAGAATACAGTATATAGGCTGTGTGTGTTTGAGTGTGTGTGTGTGTGTTCGCGCGTGTGTGTGTGTGTGTGTTCACGTGTGTGTGTGTGTTTATATCTGGTGTGTGTGTGTGTGTTTATATCTGGTGTGTGTGTGTGTGTGTTTATATCTGGTGTGTGTGTGTTTATATCTGGTGTGTGCATGTGTGTGTGTGTTTATATCTGGTGTGTGTGTGTGTGTGTGTGTGTGTGTATGTGTGTGTGTGTGTGTGTGTGTTTATATCTGGTGTGTGTGTGTGTTTATATCTGGTGTGTGTGTGCGTACATGTTTTAACTTATTTACGACAGGACCAGTTCAAGTGATACAAAATGTTAACTTTTGAAACATATAACAGATATGTTAGATTCAACATATTGCTTTTTGACTAGTATGTCATGCTTATGAATATACATTACCTGTCAAAAGTTTGGACACACCTCATTCAAGGATTTTTCTTTATTTTTACTATTTTCTACATTGTAGAATAATACTGAAGACATCAAATCTATGAAATAACACATATGGAATCATATGTAGCCTTTAGATATTACTGCATGGTCGGAACTAGAAGCACAAGCATTTCGCTACACTCACATTGACATCTGCTAACCATGTGTACGTGACAAATAAAATGTGATTTGATTTGATGACAGCTTTGCACACTATTGCCATTCTCTCAACCAGCTAAATGAGGAATACCTTTCCAACAGTCTTGAAGGCGTTCTCACATACGCTAAGCACTTGTTGGTGGCTTTTCCTTCACCCTGCGGTCCCACTCATCCCAAAATATCTCAATTGGGTTGAGGTCGGGTGATTGTGGAGGCCAGGTCATCTGATGCAGCACTCCTGCAATCTCCTTCTAAGTCAAGTAGCCCTTATACAGCATGGAGGTGTGTTTTGGGTCATTGTCCAGTTGAAAAACAAATGATAGTCCCACTAAGCGCAAACCAGATGGGATGGCGTATCGCTGCAGAATGCTGTGGCAGACATGCTGGTTAAGTGTGCCTGGAATTCTAAATAAATCACAGACCAGCAAAGCACCCCCACACCATCACACCTCCGCCTCCATGTTTCATGGTGGGAACCACACATGCGGAGATCATCTGTTCAAATTTGGACTCATCAGACGAAAAGGACAGATTTCCACCAGTCTAATGTCCATTGCTCGTGTTTCTTGGGCCAAGCAAGTCTCTTCTTCTCATTGGTGTCCTTTAGTAGTGGTTTCTTTGCAGCAATTTGACCATGAAGGCCTGATTCACACAGTCTCCTATGAACAGTTGATGTTGAGATGTGTCTGTTACTTGATCTCTGTGAAGCATTTATTTGGGCTGCAGTTTCTGAGGTGCAGATACAAGTCACACATGTTAATTGAAATGCATTCCAGGTGATAACCTCATGAAGCTGGTTAAGAGAATGCCAAGAGTGTGAAAAGCTGTCATCAAGGCAAAGGGTGGCTACTTTGAAGAATCTCAAATATAAAATATATTTTGATTTGTTTAACACTTTGTTGGTTACTACATGATTCCATATGTGTTATTTCATAGTGTGATGTTTCACTATTATTCTACAATGTGGAAAATAGTCCAAATAAAGAAAAACCCTTCAATCACTAGATGTTTCCAAACTTTTGACTGGTAACTGTATATCAGATGTATTCTATGTAATGCTGAAGAATAATATAAATCATTATTGAAGGAAACACCAATCCATGCTGACTAACATACTGGGAATGGAGCAAAGTGCTGGTTTTATTGATCACTCCCTTTGATGCTGATGGTCTCCATGAATTATTAAAACGGTGTCGTTTAGTGACATAAAGAGACTTGAATAAGACCACACAGCATTTAATAGATAGCTGAAGATAGATAGGCATATTTGCGGTGTTCCAGTGTCCCATTGTCCAGGCATGAATTTGTTGAATTAACCCTCCTCTCCTCATACAGTGTGTGTGTGTGTGTGTGTGTGTGTGTGTGTGTGTGTGTGTGTGTGTGTGTGTGTGTGTGTGTGTGTGTGTGTGTGTGTGTGTGTGTGTGTGTGTGTGTGTGTGTGTGCGCGCGTGTGTGTGTGTGTGCGTGTGTGTATTGCGGGGAACACAAGGAGCACAGAAAAAGTGCACGTGTTCACTGTTGGCCCTTTCTCAGTCGGAGCCCTAGTCGTCTCCATTTTAATGACTTGGTCCATGTGATGATCCACAATTAAAGTTTGGATGTCTGCCGATCAAGACTGTCTGGGTTGAGGATTTTTTCCATTGGAACTCAGTCCCAACTCTGTAGGCCTTCTTCTCCAGGTGACACAGCCTATCTGTTAATCAGAGAGTGAATAAATGACAGAGTTAATCCTATAGTCATTACCACCTGGCACGCATTTGCGACGGGATTACGACCGCGCACTCCGATGTCCCCACTCACAACTGGCACTATTTTCAGTAATCCTCCCATCCCATCCCTCCCGCATTCCATCCCTCCATCCTCCCCTTTTCTCTGGAATTTCCTCCATCCTTCCCTCCTCCAATAACTCCTCCTTTTCTGTGGCAATTTCTTAACTTTTTCTTCTTCTCTCCATTAATAATCCTCCCTCCTTTTCTCTGGCACTTTCTTCTTTTCTCTTCTTCTTCTCTTCATTGTGTTTTTGCTGATATTAGAGATGTCTGGTGGCCAACCCGTTCTAGAGAAAATGGCTCCTGATGAAAGGATGCAACAAAAGCGAGGAAAGAGATCAATGTAATTGCCGTGGCAACAAAAGAAGGGTTTATGTTGCGCAATAATTACATCTGGATTGCCTAGGAACATAACTAAGCGATTTACATTTCATTTTCATTGCTAAATTGCGGAGAGAGACACAGCCACAATACTTGAGTACACAAAGGATATGTGGAGATTGGATTTTTTTCTCTCTTTACAATCACGGCAATCATCGTCAGGTTATTTGGTTTCTACATCGAGAAACAGAAACAGTGATGTTGTGGTTGATCACGCTGGTAAAGTCATTAGAGCTGTATGAAAGAGTGTAATGTGTTATTTGCATGGACTCAGATGACCCTCCCATAGCTCATAAAGACAAGATGATGACCCTCCTGTGTCTCATTAAGACAGGATGATGACCCTTCCGTGTCTCATAAAGACAGGATGATGACCCTCCTGTGTCTCATTAAGACAGGATGATGACCCTCCTGTGTCTCATAAAGACAGGATGATCACCCTCCCGTGTCTCATAAAGACAGGATGATGACCCTCCCGTGTCTCATAAAGACAGGATGATGACCCTCCTGTGTCTCATAAAGACAGGATGATGACCCTCCTGTGTCTCATTAAGACAGGATGATGACCCTCCCGTAGCTCATAAAGACAGGATGATGACCCTCCTGTGTCTCATAAAGACAGGATGATGACCCTCCCGTAGCTCATAAAGACAGGATGATGACCCTCCTGTGTCTCATTAAGACAGGATGATGACCCTCCCGTAGCTCATAAAGACAGGATGATGACCCTCCTGTGTCTCATTAAGACATGATGATGACCCTCCCGTGTCTCAAAAAGACAGGATGATGACCCTCCTGTGTCTCATAAAGACAGGATGATGACCCTCCTGTGTCTCATAAAGACAGGATGATGACCCTCCTGTGTCTCATGAAGACAGGATGATGACCCTCCTGTGTCTCATAAAGACAGGATGATGACCCTCCTGTGTCTCAAAAAGACAGGATGGTGACCCTCCTGTGTCTCAAAAAGACAGGATGATGACCCTCCCGTGTCTCAAAAAGACAGGATGATGACCCTCCTGTGTCTCATAAAGACAGGATGATGACCCTCCCGTGTCTCATAAAGAGAGGATGATGACCCTCCTGTGTCTCATAAAGACAGGATGATGACCCTCCCGTGTCTCATAAAGAGAGGATGATGACCCTCCCGTAGCTCATTAAGACAGGATGATGACCCTCCCGCGGCTCATAAAGACAGGATGATGACCCTCCCGTGTCTCATTAAGACAGGATGATGACCCTCCTGTGTCTCAAAAAGACAGGATGATGACCCTCCCGTGTCTCAAAAAGACAGGATGATGACCCTCCCGTGTCTCATAAAGAGAGGATGATGACCCTCCTGTGTCTCATAAAGACAGGATGATGACCCTCCCGTGTCTCATAAAGACAGGATGATGACCCTCCCATGTCTCAAAAAGACAGGATGATGACCCTCCCGTGTCTCATAAAGACAGGATGATGACCCTCCCGTGTCTCATAAAGACAGGATGATGACCCTCCTGTGTCTCATAAAGACAGGATGATGACCCTCCCGTGTCTCATAAAGACAGGATGATGACCCTCCTGTGTCTCATAAAGACAGGATGATGACCCTCCCGTGTCTCATAAAGACAGGATGATGACCCTCCTGTGTCTCATAAAGACAGGATGATGACCCTCCCGTGTCTCATAAAGACAGGATGATGACCCTCCTGTGTCTCATAAAGACAGGATGATGACCCTCCCATGTCTCATGAAGACAGGATGATGACCCTCCCATGTCTCAAAAAGACAGGATGATGACCCTCCCGTGTCTCATAAAGACAGGATGATGACCCTCCTGTGTCTCATAAAGACAGGATGATGACCCTCCTGTGTCTCAAAAAGACAGGATGATGACCCTCCTGTGTCTCATAAAGAGAGGATGATGACCCTCCCGTGTCTCATAAAGACAGGATGATGACCCTCCCGTGTCTCATAAAGACAGGATGATGACCCTCGCAAGTCTCATAAAGACAGGATGATGACCCTCCTGTGTCTCATAAAGACAGGATGATGACCCTCCCATGTCTCATAAAGACAGGATGATGACCCTCCCGTGTCTCATAAAGACAGGATGATGACCCTCCCGTGTCTCATAAAGACAGGATGATGACCCTCCTGTGTCTCATAAAGACAGGATGATGACCCTCCCATGTCTCATGAAGACAGGATGATGACCCTCCCATGTCTCATGAAGACAGGATGATGACCCTCCCATGTCTCATAAAGAGAGGATGATGACCCTCCCGTGTCTCATAAAGACAGGATGATGACCCTCCCGTGTCTCATAAAGACAGGATGATGACCCTCCCGTGTCTCATAAAGACAGGATGATGACCCTCCCGTGTCTCATAAAGACAGGATGATGACCCTCCCGTGTCTCATAAAGACAGGATGATGACCCTCCCGTGTCTCATAAAGACAGGATGATGACCCTCCCGTGTCTCATAAAGACAGGATGATGACCCTCCCGTGTCTCATAAAGAGAGGATGATGACCCTCCTGTGTCTCATAAAGACAGGATGATGACCCTCCCGTGTCTCATAAAGACAGGATGATGACCCTCCTGTGTCTCATAAAGACAGGATGATGACCCTCCTGTGTCTCATAAAGACAGGATGATGACCCTCCTGTGTCTCATAAAGACAGGATGATGACCCTCCCGTGTCTCATAAAGAGAGGATGATGACCCTCCTGTGTCTCATAAAGACAGGATGATGACCCTCCCATGTCTCATAAAGACAGGATGATGACCCTCCTGTGTCTCATAAAGACAGGATAAGTAACAAGACATCATTGTATAATTTGTTAATTTGACCCAATCTGCTGAAATCACATTGTGAATGTGTTAGACTATAGAATTGCATTGGGGGTATACTTACTTCACTGTACAGCTGCACCTATGGATTGTGGATCAATGACATGGGGTATCAGTTTACTCAGTGACATCCAGAGAACAGTAGCGTTGTTTTTCTTATTGCGGGTCTCTGAAACCACTGTGAATTGAGCCACATTTATTGTAGCAGTCAACTCACTGAACACTATTCCAGATGAAAAACAATACAAGGTGGATGTTTTGGAGCCTGATAACTCTGAGGAGGACTTTGGGGGAAAAGGCACTTGGGTATTGAGTAGACTGATACCCCATTTCATTGATCCCCAATCCTTAGGTAAAGCTGTACAGTGCAATATGAATGTCAATACACACAATAGGCTGACTGGGGAGGTGATTTCACACAGTCAAAGTCCCGCAATAAGATCTAAGACTCTAATATTTGAATAAACTCTTCACAGTTGTGTTCTCTGGGTGTCATCGAGTACTTTTACACATTTTCATTGCTCCACATTCCAACCTTGTTTTACACGATCTGGTCAATATACGGCGTGATTCCACCAACTGTAACCTTCCAAATCACTTTCAATTGTGGACATCTATTTTGAAGGCAAAATTAAAATTCCACTATTGCGCCTAATCATTATTATGGCTAGCTTCACAACACATAACCCGGTCCGGTCGAGTCTCACTAGCCAGATGAATCTAACTGGCTGCTTATAACGTTAGCATTGGGCAACAGGGTTAAGTAGCTGGCTAACTATTTATTTTCATGAACTGAAGTTCAATTCCAATAGGCGAATAACAAGTGGCAACCTAGCTAATACTTACTCACAAGGATTCCTAAATCATTGCAAAGAATAATGAAAATGACTGCAGTTTCTACTAGTCATTGTTTTCAGGCGGGTTGTATTGATGCTAGCTAGGTAACGTAAACTCACCCCATTCCGTACAAATGTGCGCAACCGCGACATGCAAACAAGGCTGCAAAGAAAACGAATGGGACTGTAGTGACTGTGTTGACTTCAAAATCGGGGGTGTGATCAACAAGCGTTGATCGACATGGTAATGGCTCTATAGTATTGGAGAAATGTTGAAAAAAACAGACCCTCCGTTACATCGTGACGTGTCATGTCGTAACGTACAGCATGCGTAACACAACTGTTTATGTCTTACAATCTCTCTCCACCAGGTGTAGCACTTCTCTCATCGTTTAAAAACAAGAAATGGACAGTGACGGGAGTAAGGGGGAATACCTAGTCATATTTTGCATCGTCACAGCAAGCGATCACGACTCTCAAAAAAACTAACCTTCAAATAGGTATGTAATGACACATTATATAAACTCTTTATAGTGTTCCACACAAACCTTCAAACAGGTCTGTAATGACACATTATATAAACTCTTTATAGTGTTCCACACAAACCTTCAAACAGGTCTGTAATGACACATTATATAAACTCTTTATAGTGTTCCACACAAACCTTCAAACAGGTATGTAATGACACATTATATAAACTCTTTATAGTGTTCCACACTAACCTTCAAACAGGTCTGTAATGACACATTATATAAACTCTTTATAGTGTTCCACACTAACCTTCAAACAGGTATGTAATGACACATTATATAAACTCTTTATAGTGTTCCACACAAACCTTCAAACAGGTCTGTAATGACACATTATATAAACTCTTTATAGTGTTCCACACAAACCTTCAAACAGGTCTGTAATGACACATTATATAAACTCTTTATAGTGTTCCACACAAACCTTCAAACAGGTCTGTAATGACACATTATATAAACTCTTTATAGTGTTCCACACAAACCTTCAAACAGGTATGTAATGACACATTATATAAACTCTTTATAGTGTTCCACACAAACCTTCAAACAGGTCTGTAATGACACATTATATAAACTCTTTATAGTGTTCCACACAAACCTTCAAACAGGTATGTAATGACACATTATATAAACTCTTTATAGTGTTCCACACAAACCTTCAAACAGGTCTGTAATGACACATTATATCAACTCTTTATAGTGTTCCACACAAACCTTCAAACAGGTATGTAATGACACATTATATAAACTCTTTATAGTGTTCCACACAAACCTTCAAACAGGTCTGTAATGACACATTATATCAACTCTTTATAGTGTTCCACACAAACCTTCAAACAGGTATGTAATGACACATTATATAAACTCTTTATAGTGTTCCACACAAACCTTCAAACAGGTCTGTAATGACACATTATATAAACTCTTTATAGTGTTCCACACAAACCTTCAAACAGGTATGTAATGACACATTATATAAACTCTTTATAGTGTTCCACACAAACCTTCAAACAGGTCTGTAATGACACATTATATCAACTCTTTATAGTGTTCCACACAAACCTTCAAACAGGTCTGTAATGACACATTATATAAACTCTTTATAGTGTTCCACACAAACCTTCAAACAGGTCTGTAATGACACATTATATAAACTCTTTATAGTGTTCCACACTAACCTTCAAACAGGTCTGTAATGACACATTATATAAACTCTTTATAGTGTTTTATTTACATCTTAGAGCTGATAAGTTGGACAGATCGAGTGAAAAAAAGCAATTTTCCCACAACATATCTCCTTCTTACTATCACGCATTAGTTTCGCTTCCCCACCCGCCATTTTTAAAACGACCTGACGGGTCATTGCCGTCTTAAATATTGCAGAAACAGGCAGAGTCATGTCATTTATTTTGTTGGAAGGGGGAGAAAGTGTGCTTTACAATGGTATTGACATTACAGTTGATCTGGAAGTATTACGTTTTTGGGGCTCTAAAATACGGTCAATTGTACGGACCAAGGCGATGTACAAAAGTGAATGAGTTTACTTTACCAAGCTAAAGCTACCTACCACTGAAGTTGAGAACAAATAATAATGCCTTTTCCTGACGTGGTATTGTAAACACATCGTTCGTGGCCGGTGTGCGCTTGTTTTCAGACTGTTTTTGTACAGCTTTGACAGTGCTACTGATAGTAGTGGTGGCGCTTGGCTTGTACATTCAAATCCAGCACACAACATTCTATAATAGAACTGTGTTACTTGACGTGTCAAATTAACAGCTTATTTAATGTGTCAAATAGTGTTATTTGACATGTATGTTTTTTGACACGCAAAGACCCAAACGGGGTTCCATATCAGACCCCTTTTTCCACATTATTCTAAAATTAATTAAATAAAATGTGATATTTCCATTTTTTTTAAATATATATATTTTTTTGCTTTGTCATTATGGGGTATTGTGTGTAGATTGATGAGGGGAAACAAACAATTTAATACATTTTAGAATATGACTGTAACGTATCAAAGTGTGGAAAAAAGTCAAGGGGTCTGCTTACTTTCCGAATGCACTGTTGGTGTGCAATAGATTACAAAAGGGTAACACAAATGTGTGGGAAAAAACAGCCAGCTGTGAGTAGAACACACTTTATAGAAAAGGGTTTATGTCTAGTTTCTCATTTAAACCTCTTGGAGACAGAGTGTTGAGGAAAAGGGACACCTTCTACATGTTATGCAGTGTAAACAGCCAAATATATCCAAATTGTTTAAGTAACCACATTGTGGGCCTGTTACAATACATCAATCATGACGGATTTGACAAATATCCACTTCGTTAGGACAGATTTGTTGAAACGTCTGTATTGCATGGATCGATTCATGTTTTTCCATATATATGTCTACTCTGTAATATGTATTGTTATGTTAATGTATTATTTGTATTCAACTGACCGGATGTACATGCCTCTAGAGCTTATTTCAGTAGGTGTGTTTCACAGTGGTGCATGACCGGACGAAGATCCAACTCGGATCCAAACGTTGTCGTTATTGTGCTTCTGATTAGTTACCATGGGAGCATACCAGAGTTGCGGACATTCCTTTTTTCTTTCATTAATTATAATCCATATAATTATTCACATTTCCTGTTGCTGCAGGATTATTTTCCTGCTGTAGCAAACTGGCTCAAATTAAGATCCTACACCTGTACAGTTTAGAGCGGAGGAGTATTCCTCGTGAAGGATTCTAACTGTCGGCAGAAAACTCCTGGTAGTTCTTTACTCTCTCCTCCTCATTTGTCCTCCTCTGTCAATCATCCCTGCTCTCACCAAGAAGAGCTGAGGTGAAAGATATCGATCTAAACACACACTCACACTCACACCCACCCCATTCCCTGTCTATCTATCCAGGGGGCACCTTTTACTGAACACCCACCCCATTCCCTGTCTATCTATCCAGGGGGCACCTTTTACTGAACACCCACGCTCTCACTCAGTCGTAAGAATGTACACAAACCCTTCCATTCCTCACTTCTTTTGAAAAAAAAACTCTGCTCTTTCACTCGACTGCTTTTCACAGGAAGCAGCGAATCACACAGTGGCTAACGCTAGTGGATTTGCCTTGTCACCACCTCGAACCCACTCCGGCCTTTACCTTCAAATCCACTTCAAACACCGTCCACAACACATTGACAGAGAACGAGAGACAGAGACTTGTATATAAACTGTCTGGGCCGGTTGACAAACCCCTGTTTTCTCCTTCAATAACCAATGTATTATCTCACTGCCAACAGTGGCCTTGTCCGCAGTTCATCACAACACAGAATTCAATGGGGGAATGATAAGGGGGAGGGGAGACAGAGTATGCTAAACACTAAATATTTGTTTAGCTTCCTACAGGGGACTAGCTGCAAGTGACCTTGACTGTGTCCCCACAACACACAACGTCCCCATAATACACAGTGTCCTTCTGGGGAACAGCAGGAATCCATCTGTACATGCATTTACATTCCTTAGCCTATTGAGGTGCTAGCGTGAAGCCTGTGCTAGCCTATTGAGGTGCTAGCGTGAAGCCTGTGCTAGCCTATTGAGGTGCTAGTGTGAAGCCTGTGCTAGCCTATTGAGGTGCTAGTGTGAAGCCTGTGCTAGCCTATTGAGGTGCTAGTGTGAAGCCTGTGCCATCCTATTGAGGTGCTAGTGTGAAGCCTGTGCCATCCTATTGAGGTACTAGTGTGAAGCCTGTGCCATCCTATTGAGGTGCTAGTGTGAAGCCTGTGCCATCCTATTGAGGTACTAGTGTGAAGCCTGTGCCATCCTATTGAGGTGCTAGTGTGAAGCCTGTGCCATCCTATTGAGGTGCTAGCGTGAAGCCTGTGCTAGCCTATTGAGGTGCTAGTGTGAAGCCTGTGCCATCCTATTGAGGTGCTAGTGTGAAGCCTGTGCCATCCTATTGAGGTACTAGTGTGAAGCCTGTGCTAGCCTATTGAGGTGCTAGTGTGAAGCCTGTGCCATCCTATTGAGGTGCTAGTGTGAAGCCTGTGCCATCCTATTGAGGTACTAGTGTGAAGCCTGTGCTAGCCTATTGAGGTGCTAGCGTGAAGCCTGTGCTAGCCTATTGAGGTGCTAGTGTGAAGCCTGTGCCATCCTATTGAGGTGCTAGTGTGAAGCCTGTGCCATCCTATTGAGGTACTAGTGTGAAGCCTGTGCTAGCCTATTGAGGTGCTAGCGTGAAGCCTGTGCTAGCCTATTGAGGTGCTAGTGTGAAGCCTGTGCTAGCCTATTGAGGTGCTAGTGTGAAGCCTGTGCTAGCCTATTGAGGTGCTAGCGTGAAGCCTGTGCCAGCCTATTGAGGTGCTAGCATGAAGCCTGTGCTAGCCTATTGAGGTGCTAGCGTGAAGACTGTGCCAGCCTATTGAGGTGCTAGCATGAAGCCTGTGCTAGCCTATTGAGGTGCTAGCGTGAAGCCTGTGCTAGCCTATTGAGGTGCTAGCGTGAAGCCTGTGCTAGCCTATTGAGGTGCTAGCGTGAAGCCTGTGCTAGCCTATTGAGGTGCTAGCGTGACGCCTGTGCTAGCCTATTAAGGTGCTAGCGTGAAGCCTGTGTTAGCCTATTGAGGTGCTAGTGTGAAGCCTGTGCTAGCCTATTAAGGTGCTAGCGTGAAGCCTGTGTTAGCCTATTGAGGTGCTAGCGTAAAGCCTGTGCCAGCCTATTGAGGTGCTAGCGTGAAGCCTGTGCCAGCCTATTGAGGTGCTAGCGTGAAGCCTGTGCCAGCCTATTGTACGAGGCTGTGTCTTTTCATTCAGTCTCTCTGCCTCAATCTTATTCTTGCCAAGATAATGGGAACAGGCCGGGACATCCTTAGCGGTAGGGCAAGTGAGAAGGTCGGAGGGGCAAAGTCGTTTGTCATACATCCAACTCCACTTTAAAAAAAAAAATTCAGCCAACAGCGTCACCCGTCGAAGCAACATAGTGTCTGTGGGGTAATTGAACGTGGGGACGGCGAGCAGGTTGAAAAGAAAGATTAGATTTAACGAGGAAAGAAAATAATCTGTCTGCACAATTAAAGCTTTAATTAAACCAGGCAAGGAAGAACGGTAGCCAAGGAAACCGAGGAAGGACCGGCAGCCAATGAATGCAAAGGTTGTCGTCGTGGATGGAAAAAATGCAAACAACAACTGCTTCGACCACGCCGGCAGCCGACGGTGGCAACTCTCGATGGGTCCAAGGGGGATTGGCAGGGGGTGTAAACTTGGCCACGTCTTTGGGGAATCATAGTTTGGAACTGATAAGAAGATCCAGACTTTTTCAGATCTCATCATCAGAGATCTTTTCTTTAATGCTAACCTTGGTGTTTTCAACTGTCTATCATGGGTTGTGATAATGTGTTGAAATTAACTTTATTGATTATGGGCCACAGGGTTCAATTCTCAGGCCGACTCTTTTCTCTGTGTATATCAATGATGTTGCTCTTGCTGCGGGCGATTCCCTGATCCACCTCTACGCAGACGACACCATTCTATATACTTTCGGCCCGTCATTGGACACTGTGCTATCTAACCTCCAAACAAGCTTCAATGCCATACAACACTCCTTCCGTGGCTTCCAACTGCTCTTAAACGCTAGTAAAACCAAATGCATGCTTTTCAACCGGTCGCTGCCTGCACCTGCATGCCCGACTAGCATCACCACCCTGGATGGTTCCGACCTAGAATATGTGGACGTCTATAAGTACCTAGGTGTCTGGCTAGACTGCAAACTCTCCTTCCAGACTCATATCAAACATCTCCAATCGAAAATCAAATCAAGAGTCGGCTTTCTATTCCGCAACAAAGCCTCCTTCACTCACGCCGCCAAGCTTACCCTAGTAAAACTGACTATCCTACCGATCCTCGACTTCGGCGATGTCATCTACAAAATGGCTTCCAACACTCTACTCAGCAAACTGGATGCAGTCTATCACAGTGCCTTCGGTTTTGTCACTAAAGCACCTTATACCACCCACCACTGCGACTTGTATGCTCTAGTCGGCTGGCCCTCGCTACATATTCGTCGCCAGACCCACTGGCTCCAGGTCATCTACAAGTCCATGCTAGGTAAAGCTCCGCCTTATCTCAGCTCACTGGTCACGATGGCAACACCCATCCGTAGCACGCACTCCAGCAGGTGTATCTCACTGATCATCCCTAAAGCCAACACCTCATTTGGCCGCCTTTCGTTCCAGTACTCTGCTGCCTGTGACTGGAACGAATTGCAAAAATCGCTGAAGTTGGAGACTTTTATCTCCCTCACCAACTTCAAACATCAGCTATCTGAGCAGCTAACCGATCGCTGCAGCTGTACATAGTCTATTGGTAAATAGCCCACCCTTTTCACCTACCTCATCCCCATACTGTTTTTATTTATTTACTTTTCTGCTCTTCTGCACACCAATATCTCTACCTGTACATGACCATCTGATCATTTATCACTCCAGTATTAATCTGCAAAATTGTAATTATTTGCCTACCTCCTCATGCCTTTTGCACACATTGTATATAGACCCCCCCTTTGTTTTCTACTGTGTTATTGACTTGTTAATTGTTTACTCCATGTGTAACTCTTTGTTGTATGCTCACACTGCTATGCTTTATCTTGGCCAGGTCGCAGTTGCAAATGAGAACTTGTTCTCAACTAGCCTACCTGGTTAAATAAAGGTGTTCTCAACTAGCCTACCTGGTTAAATAAAGGTGTTCTCAACTAGCCTACCTGGTTAAATAAAGGTGTTCTCAACTAGCCTACCTGGTTAAATAAAGGTGTTCTCAACTAGCCTACCTGGTTAAATAAAGGTGTTCTCAACTAGCCTACCTGGTTAAATAAAGGTGTTCTCAACTAGCCTACCTGGTTAAATAAAGGTGTTCTCAACTAGCCTACCTGGTTAAATAAAGGTGAAATAAAAAAAATATTTAAAAAATTACAGCTCTGACCTTATACTCATATATATGTAGAGCTGCAAATGCATCTTTATTTGTTTTGGTTTTGTTTGTTGTCGGTATTAGATATAGCCATTGAATATTCATTCAGGCTAGCGAGCCAAGAGTGAATCATGTGTTAACCCTGGCGTCTGGCAAGATCTTTTTCAGTCAATGGCAGGCGGCCATTTCATGGTCAAGTGTGGTCAACCATTTTGTACACAGAGACAAGGTGGGGTTGAGGGGAGGGTAATCACTAGCTAAACCACACGCGGAGGGAATTCTATCAGTGGGTCATATGACTTACAACATATTTCATTTATGATCACAATGGAGAGAGGGAGAGAGTTCACTGTTAATTTTAGGTGTTTTTCACTTTATATATTCACTTTGTATGTTGTCTACCTCACTTGCTTTGGCAATGTTAACACATGTTTCCCATGCCAATAAAGCCCTTGAATTGAATTGATTTGAGAGAGAGAGAGAGAGAGAGAGATTTAAAAAAAAAATTTAGTATATTTGAGTTTAACCACAATATTTGTTATATTTTTTGTTCTGTCTTTTCTGGTAGATTAAACTGAAATGTATATGGCTTGTTTAAAAAATTGTGATATTGTGGAGATTATTTGATTTTCAAATAACCAAATGTGAGAGGTTGCAATCTGAATATAAGGCCATTCTTGAACATGGGGTGAGACGTTTTTACTAATCTGCTTGAAAACCAGTTTGGATTTAACGATAACTTTTGTATCACTGATGCCTTTAGTGAGAGGTCTAATGCTTTAATATTTAATCATTTCTGCCCTCTGAATTCATATTCATTACATAAATAGGCCAGTTTAATTTTGTATGGCCAGCTAAACAACACGCGGAGGGGGTTCCATCAGTGGTTCATATGACTGACAACATGTTTAATTTATGATCGCAATGGAGAGAGAGAGAGAGAGAGAGAGAGAGAGAGAGAGATAGAGAGAGAGAGAGAGAGAGAGAGAGAGAGAGAGAGAGAGAGAGAGAGAGAGAGAGAGAAAAAAAAAAATCTGAGAAGCATCAGAGAAGCGCTCTGAGTTTCAGCCCATCGTCCAAGATCTTTGTTGGCATGGCACCTAATGATTTCTAGCCACACACTCTTTCTCACTACTCCAACTCTTAGTACATGTGCTTGACCGAGCCACTTAGAAGCTCTCTCCTAAGTCTTTATGACGTGTGCCCTTGTAAACTTCACCGCACACATTTCTCCAGAGAGAAGAGTTGACGCTTTATTTAGAGTGTCCAAACCCAGGCGACTGAGAGGAGAGGAGCACTACTCACTCTAGTAGTCCAACTAATGGAAATAGCTTCATCATCAGACCTGGGTTCAAATAGTATTTGTTTTCTTTCAGATAATTAGAGCATTTTATTGAGCCTGACTGGAGTCAGATGGGCAAGATTAGCACGTTTGGGACAATTCCATTGGTTAAAATAAATTTAAACTCAATATAAGCACAGCTAAAACATTTGAAAGAAAACAAGTACTGTTAGAACCAAGGTTTGTCTAGTAGTCGGCGGATCCATCTTTTGTGGAGGATCTTCCACAGCCCTAGCAGTTAGTTAGCTTGTGTGAAACCCTCAAAGGTCTAATATAGCTTTCTGGAATCTAATATTGCATTATCCCTCTCCAACTGGCTGTGTATACATGGAAGGCTTCGAGGCATCAAGAAAGCTCCCCTTAGGGGGCAGCGTGCCAGAAGTGCCTTAGCTTGACCCTGCGTCAACAATTTGCATGGATCAGAATTGAATCCATCCGAGTGTGGTGCAATGTCAGGGTGAAACTCCCTCACAAAAATAAATAACTCATTAATATAGTGACATCCACACCTCACATTCAATTAAAATGCAAAGCACTGATTTGGATTTACACCCGAGGGCACACTGCAGATTCCACTTCATTATTAGTGCCTTGAAAAATACACCCCCCCCCCTCCATCTTTCTTTCTTGCTCCTCTCTTACCCCTCTCTCTTCTTCTCTCCCTCCTATCCTGTACAGTATGTTCATATTCATCATGACCCACTTTCTTTGTTTTGTACCCTCTAATGTATTTCTTCAACACGCAGGCAGACAAAACTAGACGATGAGAGAGAAAAAGAGTGAAAGAAAAAGGGAGAGATTTTGTCAGACTTGTGATCCGACAGTAAATCTCAGTAAGACAAAAATAATGGTGTTCCAAATAAGGTCCAATTGCCAGGACCACAAATACAAATTCCATCTAGACACCATTGCCCTAGAGCACACAAAAACCTATACATACCTCGGCCTAAACATCAGTGCCACAGGTAACTTCCACAAAGCTGTGAATGAGCTGAGAGACAAGGCAAGAAAAGCGTTATGTGCCATCAAAAGGAACATCAAATTGGACATAGAATTAGGATCTAGCTAAAAAATACTTGAATCAGTTATAGAACCCAATGCCCTTTATGGTTGTGAGGTCTAGGGTCCACTCACCAACCCAAGAATTCACAAAATGGGACAAACACCAAATTGAGGCTCTGCATGCAGAATTCTGCAAAAATATCCTTTGTGTACAGATCCACAAAGAATTTGAAAACAAACCCAATTTTGATAAAGTCCCATATCTATTGGGTGAAATAACACAGTGTGACATCACAGCAGCAAGATGTGACCTGTTGCCACAAGAAAAGGGTAATCAGTTGTAAATACAACCCATATTTATGTTTATTTATTTGCACATTGTTACAACACTGTATGTAGACCTAATATGACATTTGAAATGTCTTTATCTTTTGGAAAGTGTACTGTACATTTTTATTGTTTATTTCACTTTTGTTTATTATCTACTTCACTTGCTTTGTCAATGTTAACATATGTTTCCATTTAATTTAATTTAATTGAGAGACAGAGAGAGAGAGACACAGAGAGAGAGAGAGAGAGAGACAGAGAGAGAGAGAGAGAGAGAGAGAGACACAGAGAGACAGAGAGAGAGAGAGAGACACAGAGAGAGAGAGAGAGAGAGAGAGAGAGACACAGAGAGACAGAGAGAGAGAGAGAGAGAGACAGAGAGACAGAGAGAGAGATAGAATGAGATAAATAGAGAGATTCCTCCTTTAAAACAACGGAACAACTAGGGACCTGCTGTCAGGGAAATGGGAGAGAAAATACAAACAGAGCATAACACCTTACTTCCTGCCAAACTGAGTCGGGATGTCAAGGTCCAACATTACCTGTTACCATGCCAACCAGGTGGAATGTAAGTCATCCACTCCTGATACCATCATCATACCGAAGACGGAGAGAGAGAGAGAAAGGTGATGAAGAAACAAACAACAATGAGACTGTCAGTCATGTTTTATAGAACAACAACAAAGGGGATACATCAGGGCTCGGAGCCAACTATCGACTTTTCAGCAGGGGGAGGGGGAGACGAGATACAGTATGGGTCGGAGAGATGGTAGAACATCTCCTAGCAAAACTGGGAGTCCAGCTGTGTACAGGAACAATACAAGTACATCCTTTTTTCAGTCCCAGTAGCTACACTATATTTGTTTCACTACTATGTCCAAATGTGCTCAAAGGGATAATGCCATTGTGGATTTTATACGGGATTACATAGTGTTATAGTGGGTTTTATGTTACATTTCAACAGTACAAAGGCTTCATAGTCAGTGTATGGGTGGTGTGGAACTTGCTATTCTTGATTGTGAACCTGGCTTTTGAACTGTCTACTAATGGTTAGACAGCATTCACTCTATCCAATAGGTACTGTGCACAGAGTACACTTAGGTTGTACCAGACACTCTAGTCCTTCTGTCAGTACACAGAGCAGAGCAGCTGCCCATGGGGGGGTTGAACCTCGTACATAGAATATCCCCTCCCTGTTTTAGATCTCAGCTGGACCAATTAGATCACCTAGTTGGTCCTAGTTGGTCCTAAACTTTTGTGACTTTGTACAGACAGTACGGTAGGTAGCACAAACGAGTCTACTCAATCCCAGACCAACACACACAGACTCAATCCCAGACCAACACACACACAGACTCAATCCCAGACCAACACACACAGACTCAATCCCAGACCAACACACACAGACTCAATCCTAGACCAAAACACACAGACTTAATCCCAGACCAAAACACGCAGACTCAATCCCAGACCAACACACACAGACTCAGACCCAGACCAAAACACACAGACTCAATCCCAGACCAAAACACACAGACTCAATCCCAGACCAACACACACACAGACTCAATCCCAGACCAACACACACAGACTCAATCCCAGACCAACACACACAGACTCAATCCTAGACCAAAACACACAGACTTAATCCCAGACCAAAACACGCAGACTCAATCCCAGACCAACACACACAGACTCAGACCCAGACCAAAACACACAGACTCAATCCCAGACCAAAACACACAGACTCAATCCCATACCAACACACACAGACTCAATCCCAGACCAAAACACACAGACTCAATCCCAGACCAACACACACAGACTCAATCCCAGACCAACACACACACAGACTCAATCCCAGACCAACACACACAGACTCAATCCCAGACCAACACACACAGACTCAATCCTAGACCAAAACACACAGACTTAATCCCAGACCAAAACACGCAGACTCAATCCCAGACCAACACACACAGACTCAGACCCAGACCAAAACACACAGACTCAATCCCAGACCAAAACACACAGACTCAATCCCATACCAACACACACAGACTCAATCCCAGACCAAAACACACAGACTCAATCCCAGACCAACACACACAGACTCAGACCCAGACCAAAACACACAGACTCAATCCCAGACCAACACACACAGACTCAGACCCAGACCAACACACAGACTCAGACCCAGACCAACACACAGACTCAGACC
>NC_034182.2:34894093-34933485 GCF_002021735.2 Oncorhynchus kisutch
TTCCAATGCAACGTGGAAAGAATCTTTTGGAATGCCTTATCCATCCTCTGCAGGCGTCTACTGTGATGTCCTCACATGCTGCATCCATTGCAGCCAGCAGGGTCATCTGTGTGTGTGGCTGACGATCGTACACCTTCCACCTCCATGCTGAAAAGAACTCCTCAATTGGGTTAAGGAATGGTGAATAAGGTGGGAGGAATTCTATGAGCATCCTCGGGTGGGTCACAAACCATTGCCTTATGATGTTTGATCCATGGAAACTCACATTATCACAAATGACCACATACTTTGGCAAATCCTCTCTAAACAGACCCCTCTCATCATCAGGGATGAGAGCCCTGTAGAGAGTCTCTAAAAAGTTGAGTAGATGCTGGGTGTTGTATGGCCCTATAAGGGGGATATGGGTTAGGACACCATGCTCCGAAATAGTAGCACACATGGTGATATTTCCTCCCCGTTGGCCTGGCAAATCCACAGTAGCTCTGTGACCGATGATATTCCGACCCCGCCTTCTGCATTTGGTCAGGTTGAAGCCAGCCTCATCAATGTATACAAAGTTGTGAGAGGGTTCACTTGATTCCAACTCCATTATACACTATATCCCAGAACACACAGTTGAATTTGTTTTGGTAAGGAAGAGTGACATAAAATGTACATATATTGCATGTTCCTTCCACAGCAATGGAAATGTGTGCAGTTTATGCTTACTGTACTATGTATCACTATAAAATGTTGCTGTAAAGTAGTTACATACAGTGCCTTGCGAAAGTATTCGCCCCCCTTGAACTTTGCGACCTTTTGCCACATTTCAGGCTTCAAACATAAAGATATAAAACTGTATTTTTTTGTGAAGAATCAACAACAAGTGGGACACAATCATGAAGTGGAACGACATTTATTGGATATTTCAAACTTTTTTAACAAATCAAAAACTGAGCGTGCAAAATTATTCAGCCCCTGAATTATTCAGCCCCTTTACTTTCAGTGCAGCAAACTCTCTCCAGAAGTTCAGTGAGGATCTCTGAATGATCCAATGTTGACCTAAATGACTAATGATGATAAATACAATCCACCTGTGTGTAATCAAGTCTCCGTATAAATGCACCTGCACTGTGATAGTCTCAGAGGTCCGTTAAAAGCGCAGAGAGCATCATGAAGAACAAGGAACACACCAGGCAGGTCCGAGATACTGTTGTGAAGAAGGTTAAAGCCGGATTTGGATACAAAAAGATTTCCCAAGCTTTAAACATCCCAAGGAGCACTGTGCAAGCGATAATATGGAAATGGAAGGAGTATCAGACCACTGAGATCTACAGCTGAGGTGGGAGACTCTGTCCATAGGACAACAATCAGTCGTATATTGCACAAATCTGGCCTTTATGGAAGAGTGGCAAGAAGAAAGCCATTTCTTAAAGATATCCATAAAAAAAGTGTTGTTTAAAGTTTGCCACAAGCCACCTGGGAGACACACCAAACATGTGGAAGAAGGTGCTCTGGTCAGATGAAACCAAAATTGAACTTTTTGGCAACAATGCAAAACGTTATGTTTGGCGTAAAAGCAACACAGCTCATCACCCTGAACACACCATCCCCACTGTCAAACATGGTGGTGGCAGCATCATGGTTTGGGCCTGCTTTTCTTCAGCAGGGACAGGGAAGATGGTTAAAATTGATGGGAAGATGGATGGAGCCAAATACAGGACCATTCTGGAAGAAAACCTGATGGAGTCTGCAAAAGACCTGAGACTGGGACGGAGATTTGTCTTCCAACAAGACAATGATCCAAAACATAAAGCAAAATCTACAATGGAATGGTTCAAAAATAAACATATCCAGGTGTTAGAATGGCCAAGTTAAAGTCCAGACCTGAACCCAATCGAGAATCTGTGGAAAGAACTGAAAACTGCTGTTCACAAATGCTCTCCATCCAACCTCACTGAGCTCGAGCTGTTGCAAGGAGGAATGGGAAAAAATGTCAGTCTCTCGATGTGCAAAACTGATAGAGACATACCCCAAGCGACTTACAGCTGTAATCGCAGCAAAAGGTGGCGCTACAAAGTATTAACTTAAGGGGGCTGAATAATTTTGCACGCCCAATGTTTCAGTTTTTGATTTGTTAAAAAAGTTTGAAATATCCAATAAATGTCGTTCCACTTCATGATTGTGTCCCACTTGTTGTTGATTCTTCACAAAAAAATACAGTTTTATATCTTTATGTTTGAAGCCTGAAATGTGGCAAAAGGTCGCAAAGTTCAAGGGGGGGCGAATACTTTCGCAAGGCACTGTATATAAATAGTCATGTAAAATACAGATACCCCAAAAAACGACTTAAGTTCTTGACACCACTGGTTTCTATACTAACTCTAACTTAACAGTGTCTTAAGCTCCCATTCCAAAACTAGAACAAATAAGTTGTTATCAATTCAAATTAGATTTTTGATTCCGATGTCAGGAAGAACTGATAACAATATAATGGCATCGTTATCCTCAGAGCTTGACAAAAATAAGTCTGTGTTTTTCTACCTTATTTCTCTACTGCAGGACTGTGACAGACACAGGGTGTGTATCAAGTTTGAAGGTAAGTCCCAGGTGCAGACAATGTCGAAGTAACAAAAGCTTATTAAATCGAACACGGGCAGGCCAAGGTACAGGACAGCAGGCAGGCTCAGGGTCAGGGCAGGCAGAATGGTTCAAACCAGGAAAACTAGGAAACAGGCACTATAGACAGGACAGGAGTAAGGGTAAAATGTTTTTGGGTCTGAATGAACTAAATTAACTGTTAACAGACAAACAGAGAACACAGGTATAAATACACAGTGGATAATGGGGAAGATGGGCGACACCTGGAGGGGGGTGGAGACAATCACAAAGACAGGTGGAACAGATCAGGGTGTGACAGTGTGGTTCTGAGTGAGTATATAACTTTGTATTTTCTAGTATAGTGGCTGATGGTGAGAGAGAAAAGGTGAGAAAAGGTGATTGGAGGTGGTTGTGTAGTGGACAATCGGGCATAGCGGTGGGCCAGGCTGGCTGAAACCCGCTCCACTTGACACCGGTTACTCTCCCTCTCCCATGAGTTGTGGTTTCTCTCCCTCTCCCATGAGTTGTGGTTTCTCTCCCTCTATCAATGAGTTGTGGTTTCTCTCCCTCTATCAATGAGTTGTGGTTTCTCTCCCTCTATCAATGAGTTGTGGTTTCTCTCCCTCTATCAATGAGTTGTGGTTTCTCTCCCTCTCCCATGAGTTGTGGTTTCTCTCCCTCTCCCATGAGTTGTGGTTTCTCTCCCTCTCCCATGAGTTGTGGTTTCTCTCCCTCTCCCATGAGTTGTGGTTTCTCTCCATCTCCCATGAGTTGTGGTTTCTCTCCCTCTCCCATGAGTTGTGGTTTCTCACCCTCTATCAATGAGTTGTGGTTTCTCTCCCTCTATCAATGAGTTGTGTTTCTCTCCCTCTATCAATGAGTTGTGGTTTCTCACCCTCTCCCATGAGTTGTGGTTTCTCTCCCTCTCCCATGAGTTGTGGTTTCTCTCCCTCTCCCATGAGTTGTGGTTTCTCTCCCTCTCCCATGAGTTGTGGTTTCTCTCCCTCTCCCAAGAGTTGTGGTTTCTCACCCTCTATCAATGAGTTGTGGTTTCTCACCCTCTCCCATGAGTTGTGGTTTCTCTCCCTCTCCCATGAGTTGTGGTTTCTCTCCCTCTCCCATGAGTTGTGGTTTCTCTCCCTCTCCCATGAGTTGTGGTTTCTCTCCCTCTATCAATGAGTTGTGGTTTCTCTCCCTCTATCAATGAGCCATGGTTTCTCTCCCTCTTCCATGAGCCATGGTTCCTTTGTCTCTCTCTTGTATGTGAATACATTCATTTTGCAAAGTAATTTATCACACTTGTATTTAGAATAAAATTCTCAACCATTTCTTGACTGCCTATTAATGTAACTCAACTATAGTGTTCTATTACTGTAACTCACTGTTCTATTACTGTAACTCAACTATAGTGTTCTATTACTGTAACTATAGTGTTCTATTACTGTAACTCAACTATAGTGTTCTATTACTGTAACTCAACTATAGTGTTCTATTACTGTAACTCAACTATAGTGTTCTATTACTGTAACTATAGTGTTCTATTACTGTAATTCAACTATAGTGTTCTATTACTGTAACTCAGTGTTCTATTACTGTAACTCAGTGTTCTATTACTGTAACTCAGTGTTCTATTACTGTAACTCAGTGTTCTATTACTGTAACTCAGTGTTCTATTACTGTAACTCAACTATAGTGTTATATTACTGTAACTCAGTGTTCTATTACTGTAACTCAACTATAGTGTTCTATTACTGTAACTATAGTGTTCTATTACTGTAACTCAGTGTTCTATTACTGTAACTCAGTGTTCTATTACTGTAACTCAGTGTTCTATTACTGTAACTCAGTGTTCTATTACTGTAACTCAACTATAGTGTTCTATTACTGTAACTCAGTGTTCTATTACTGTAACTATAGTGTTCTATTACTGTAACTCAGTGTTCTATTACTGTAACTCAGTGTTCTATTACTGTAACTCAGTGTTCTATTACTGTAACTCAACTATAGTGTTATATTACTGTAACTCAGTGTTCTATTACTGTAACTCAACTATAGTGTTCTATTACTGTAACTATAGTGTTCTATTACTGTAACTCAGTGTTCTATTACTGTAACTCAGTGTTCTATTACTGTAACTCAGTGTTCTATTACTGTAACTCAACTATAGTGTTCTATTACTGTAACTCAGTGTTCTATTACTGTAACTATAGTGTTCTATTACTGTAACTATAGTGTTCTATTACTGTAACTCAGTGTTCTATTACTGTAACTATAGTGTTCTATTACTGTAACTCAGTGTTCTATTACTGTAACTATAGTGTTCTATTACTGTAACTCAGTGTTCTATTACTGTAACTATAGTGTTCTATTACTGTAACTCAGTGTTCTATTACTGTAACTCAGTGTTCTATTACTGTAACTCAGTGTTCTATTACTGTAACTCAACTATAGTGTTCTATTACTGTAACTATAGTGTTCTATTACTGTAACTATAGTGTTCTATTACTGTAATTCAGTGTTCTATTACTGTAACTCAGTGTTCTATTACTGTAACTCAGTGTTCTATTACTGTAACTCAGTGTTCTATTACTGTAACTCAACTATAGTGTTCTATTACTGTAACTCAGTGTTCTATTACTGTAACTATAGTGTTCTATTACTGTAACTATAGTGTTCTATTACTGTAACTCAGTGTTCTATTACTGTAACTATAGTGTTCTATTACTGTAACTATAGTGTTCTATTACTGTAACTCAAGGTTCTATTACTGTAACTATAGTGTTCTATTACTGTAACTATAGTGTTCTATTACTGTAACTCAACTATAGTGTTCTATTACTGTAACTCAACTATAGTGTTCTATTACTGTAACTCAGTGTTCTATTACTGTAACTATAGTGTTCTATTACTGTAACTATAGTGTTCTATTACTGTAACTCAGTGTTCTATTACTGTAACTCAGTGTTCTATTACTGTAACTATAGTGTTCTATTACTGTAACTCAGTGTTCTATTACTGTAACTATAGTGTTCTATTACTGTAACTATAGTGTTCTATTACTGTAACTCAACTATAGTGTTCTATTACTGTAACTCAACTATAGTGTTCTATTACTGTAACTCAACTATAGTGTTCTATTACTGTAACTATAGTGTTCTATTACTGTAACTATAGTGTTATATTACTGTTACTCAACTATAGTCTTCTATTACTGTAACTCAGTGTTCTATTACTGTAACTATAGTGTTCTATTACTGTAACTATAGTGTTCTATTACTGTAACTCAACTATAGTGTTCTATTACTGTAACTATAGTGTTCTATTACTGTAACTCAACTATAGTGTTCTATTACTGTAACTATAGTGTTCTATTACTGTAACTATAGTGTTCTATTACTGTAACTCAACTATAGTGTTCTATTACTGTAACTCAACTATAGTGTTCTATTACTGTAACTATAGTGTTCTATTACTGTAACTCAACTATAGTGTTCTATTACTGTAACTCAACTATAGTGTTCTATTACTGTTACTCAACTATAGTGTTCTATTACTGTAACTATAGTGTTCTATTACTGTAACTCAGTGTTCTATTACTGTAACTCAGTGATCTATTACTGTAACTCATCTATCGTGTTCGATTACTGTTACTCAACTATTGTGTTCTTTTGCTGTTACTCAGTGTTCTATTACTGTAACTCAACTATCGTGTTTTATTACCGTAACTCATTTATAGTGTTCAATTACTGTAACTCAGTGTTCTATTACTGTAACTCAGTGTTCTATTACTGTAACTATAGTGTTCTATTACTGTAACTCAGTGTTCTATTACTGTAACTATAGTGTTCTATTACTGTAACTATAGTGTTCTATTACTGTAACTCAACTATAGTGTTCTATTACTGTAACTCAACTATAGTGTTCTATTACTGTAACTATAGTGTTCTATTACTGTAACTATAGTGTTCTATTACTGTAACTCAGTGTTCTATTACTGTAACTATAGTGTTCTATTACTGTAACTATAGTGTTCTATTACTGTAACTCAGTGTTCTATTACTGTAACTCAGTGTTCTATTACTGTAACTATAGTGTTCTATTACTGTAACTCAACTATAGTGTTCTATTACTGTAACTCAGTGTTCTATTACTGTAACTCAGTGTTCTATTACTGTAACTCAGTGTTCTATTACTGTAACTATAGTGTTCTATTACTGTAACTCAACTATAGTGTTCTATTACTGTAACTCAGTGTTCTATTACTGTAACTCAGTGTTCTATTAGTGTAACTATAGTGTTCTATTACTGTAACTCAGTGTTCCATTACTGTAACTCAACTATAGTGTTCTATTACTGTAACTCAACTATAGTGTTTTATTACTGTAACTCAACTATAGTGTTCTATTACTGTAACTCAGTGTTCTATTACTGTAACTATAGTGTTCTATTACTGTAACTCAACTATAGTGTTCTATTACTGTAACTCAACTATAGTGTTCTATTACTGTAACTCAGTGTTCTATTACTGTAACTCAGTGTTCTATTACTGTAACTCAGTGTTCTATTACTGTAACTATAGTGTTCTATTACTGTAACTATAGTGTTCTATTACTGTAACTATAGTGTTCTATTACTGTAACTCAACTATAGTGTTCTATTACTGTAACTCAACTATAGTGTTCTATTACTGTAACTATAGTGTTCTATTACTGTAACTATAGTGTTCTATTACTGTAACTCAACTATAGTGTTCTATTACTGTAACTCAACTATAGTGTTATATTACTGTAACTATAGTGTTCTATTACTGTAACTATAGTGTTCTATTACTGTAACTCAGTGTTCTATTACTGTAACTATAGTGTTCTATTACTGTAACTATAGTGTTCAATTACTGTAACTCAGTGTTCTATTACTGTAACTCAGTGTTCTATTACTGTAACTATAGTGTTCTATTACTGTAACTCAACTATAGTGTTCTATTACTGTAACTCAGTGTTCTATTACTGTAACTCAGTGTTCTATTACTGTAACTCAGTGTTCTATTACTGTAACTATAGTGTTCTATTACTGTAACTCAACTATAGTGTTCTATTACTGTAACTCAGTGTTCTATTACTGTAACTCAACTATAGTGTTCTATTAGTGTAACTATAGTGTTCTATTACTGTAACTCAGTGTTCCATTACTGTAACTCAACTATAGTGTTCTATTACTGTAACTCAACTATAGTGTTTTATTACTGTAACTCAACTATAGTGTTCTATTACTGTAACTCAGTGTTCTATTACTGTAACTATAGTGTTCTATTACTGTAACTATAGTGTTCTATTACTGTAACTCAGTGTTCCATTACTGTAACTCAACTATAGTGTTCTATTACTGTAACTCATTTATAGTGTTCTATTACTGTAACTCAACTATAGTGTTCTATTACTGTAACTCAACTATAGTGTTTTATTACTGTAACTCAACTATAGTGTTCTATTACTGTAACTCAACTATAGTGTTTTATTACTGTAACTCAACTATAGTGTTCTATTACTGTAACTCAACTATAGTGTTCTATTACTGTAACTCAACTATAGTGTTTTATTACTGTAACTCATTTATAGTGTTCTATTACTGTAACTCGGTGTTCTATTACTGTAACTATAGTGTTCTATTACTGTAACTCAGTGTTCTATTACTGTAACTCAGTGTTCTATTACTGTAACTCAGTGTTCTATTACTGTAACTCATTTATAGTGTTCTATTACTGTAACTATAGTGTTCTATTACTGTAACTCAGTGTTCTATTACTGTAACTCAGTGTTCTATTACTGTAACTCAGTGTTCTATTACTGTAACTATAGTGTTCTATTACTGTAACTCAGTGTTCTATTACTGTAACTCAGTGTTCTATTACTGTAACTATAGTGTTCTATTACTGTAACTATAGTGTTCTATTACTGTAACTCAACTATAGTGTTCTATTACTGTAACTCAGTGTTCTATTACTGTAACTCAGTGTTCTATTACTGTAACTCAGTGTTCTATTACTGTAACTATAGTGTTCTATTACTGTAACTATAGTGTTCTATTACTGTAACTATAGTGTTCTATTACTGTAACTCAACTATAGTGTTCTATTACTGTAACTCAGTGTTCTATTACTGTAACTCAGTGTTCTATTACTGTAACTCAGTGTTCTATTACTGTAACTATAGTGTTCTATTACTGTAACTATAGTGTTCTATTACTGTAACTCAGTGTTCTATTACTGTAACTATAGTGTTCTATTACTGTAACTATAGTGTTCTATTACTGTAACTATAGTGTTCTATTACTGTAACTCAACTATAGTGTTCTATTACTGTAACTCAACTATAGTGTTCTATTACTGTAACTATAGTGTTCTATTACTGTAACTATAGTGTTCTATTACTGTAACTCAACTATAGTGTTCTATTACTGTAACTCAACTATAGTGTTCTATTACTGTAACTATAGTGTTCTATTACTGTAACTATAGTGTTCTATTACTGTAACTCAGTGTTCTATTACTGTAACTATAGTGTTCTATTACTGTAACTATAGTGTTCTATTACTGTAACTCAGTGTTCTATTACTGTAACTCAGTGTTCTATTACTGTAACTATAGTGTTCTATTACTGTAACTCAACTATAGTGTTCTATTACTGTAACTCAGTGTTCTATTACTGTAACTCAGTGTTCTATTACTGTAACTCAGTGTTCTATTACTGTAACTATAGTGTTCTATTACTGTAACTCAACTATAGTGTTCTATTACTGTAACTCAGTGTTCTATTACTGTAACTCAGTGTTCTATTAGTGTAACTATAGTGTTCTATTACTGTAACTCAGTGTTCCATTACTGTAACTCAACTATAGTGTTCTATTACTGTAACTCAACTATAGTGTTTTATTACTGTAACTCAACTATAGTGTTCTATTACTGTAACTCAGTGTTCTATTACTGTAACTATAGTGTTCTATTACTGTAACTATAGTGTTCTATTACTGTAACTCAGTGTTCCATTACTGTAACTCAACTATAGTGTTCTATTACTGTAACTCATTTATAGTGTTATATTACTGTAACTCAACTATAGTGTTCTATTACTGTAACTCAACTATAGTGTTTTATTACTGTAACTCAACTATAGTGTTCTATTACTGTAACTCAACTATAGTGTTTTATTACTGTAACTCAACTATAGTGTTCTATTACTGTAACTCAACTATAGTGTTCTATTACTGTAACTCAACTATAGTGTTTTATTACTGTAACTCATTTATAGTGTTCTATTACTGTAACTCGGTGTTCTATTACTGTAACTATAGTGTTCTATTACTGTAACTCAGTGTTCTATTACTGTAACTCAGTGTTCTATTACTGTAACTCAGTGTTCTATTACTGTAACTCATTTATAGTGTTCTATTACTGTAACTATAGTGTTCTATTACTGTAACTCAGTGTTCTATTACTGTAACTCAGTGTTCTATTACTGTAACTCAGTGTTCTATTACTGTAACTCAGTGTTCTATTACTGTAACTCATTTATAGTGTTCTATTACTGTAACTATAGTGTTCTATTACTGTAACTCAGTGTTCTATTACTGTAACTCAGTGTTCTTTTACTGTAACTCAGTGTTCTATTACTGTAACTATAGTGTCTATAGTGTTCTATTACTGTAACTATAGTGTTCTATTACTGTAACTCAACTATAGTGTTCTATTACTGTAACTCAGTGTTCTATTACTGTAACTCAGTGTTCTATTACTGTAACTCAGTGTTCTATTACTGTAACTCAGTGTTCTATTACTGTAACTCAACTATAGTGTTCTATTACTGTAACTCAGTGTTCTATTACTGTAACTCAGTGTTCTATTACTGTAACTCAGTGTTCTATTACTGTAACTATAGTGTTCTATTACTGTAACTCAACTATAGTGTTCTATTACTGTAACTCAGTGTTCTATTACTGTAACTCAGTGTTCTATTACTGTAACTCAGTGTTCTATTACTGTAACTATAGTGTTCTATTACTGTAACTCAACTATAGTGTTCTATTACTGTAACTCAACTATAGTGTTCTATTACTGTAACTCAGTGTTCTATTACTGTAACTCAGTGTTCTATTACTGTAACTCAGTGTTCTATTACTGTAACTATAGTGTTCTATTACTGTAACTATAGTGTTCTATTACTGTAACTATAGTGTTCTATTACTGTAACTCAACTATAGTGTTCTATTACTGTAACTCAACTATAGTGTTCTATTACTGTAACTATAGTGTTCTATTACTGTAACTATAGTGTTCTATTACTGTAACTATAGTGTTCTATTACTGTAACTATAGTGTTCTATTACTGTAACTATAGTGTTCTATTACTGTAACTATAGTGTTCTATTACTGTAACTATAGTGTTCTATTACTGTAACTCAGTGTTCTATTACTGTAACTATAGTGTTCTATTACTGTAACTATAGTGTTCTATTACTGTAACTCAGTGTTCTATTACTGTAACTCAGTGTTCTATTACTGTAACTATAGTGTTCTATTACTGTAACTCAACTATAGTGTTCTATTACTGTAACTCAGTGTTCTATTACTGTAACTCAGTGTTCTATTACTGTAACTCAGTGTTCTATTACTGTAACTATAGTGTTCTATTACTGTAACTCAACTATAGTGTTCTATTACTGTAACTCAGTGTTCTATTACTGTAACTCAGTGTTCTATTAGTGTAACTATAGTGTTCTATTACTGTAACTCAGTGTTCCATTACTGTAACTCAACTATAGTGTTCTATTACTGTAACTCAACTATAGTGTTTTATTACTGTAACTCAACTATAGTGTTCTATTACTGTAACTCAGTGTTCTATTACTGTAACTATAGTGTTCTATTACTGTAACTCAACTATAGTGTTCTATTACTGTAACTCAACTATAGTGTTCTATTACTGTAACTCAGTGTTCTATTACTGTAACTCAGTGTTCTATTACTGTAACTCAGTGTTCTATTACTGTAACTATAGTGTTCTATTACTGTAACTATAGTGTTCTATTACTGTAACTATAGTGTTCTATTACTGTAACTCAACTATAGTGTTCTATTACTGTAACTCAACTATAGTGTTCTATTACTGTAACTATAGTGTTCTATTACTGTAACTATACTGTTCTATTACTGTAACTATAGTGTTCTATTACTGTAACTATAGTGTTCTATTACTGTAACTCAACTATAGTGTTCTATTACTGTAACTCAACTATAGTGTTCTATTACTGTAACTATAGTGTTCTATTACTGTAACTATAGTGTTCTATTACTGTAACTCAGTGTTCTATTACTGTAACTATAGTGTTCTATTACTGTAACTATAGTGTTCTATTACTGTAACTCAGTGTTCTATTACTGTAACTCAGTGTTCTATTACTGTAACAATAGTGTTCTATTACTGTAACTCAACTATAGTGTTCTATTACTGTAACTCAGTGTTCTATTACTGTAACTCAGTGTTCTATTAGTGTAACTATAGTGTTCTATTACTGTAACTCAGTGTTCCATTACTGTAACTCAACTATAGTGTTCTATTACTGTAACTCAACTATAGTGTTTTATTACTGTAACTCAACTATAGTGTTCTATTACTGTAACTCAGTGTTTTATTACTGTAACTATAGTGTTCTATTACTGTAACTATAGTGTTCTATTACTGTAACTCAGTGTTCCATTACTGTAACTCAACTATAGTGTTTTATTACTGTAACTCAACTATAGTGTTCTATTACTGTAACTCAACTATAGTGTTTTATTACTGTAACTCAACTATAGTGTTCTATTACTGTAACTCAGTGTTCTATTACTGTAACTATAGTGTTCTATTACTGTAACTATAGTGTTCTATTACTGTAACTCAGTGTTCCATTACTGTAACTCAACTATAGTGTTCTATTACTGTAACTCAACTATAGTGTTTTATTACTGTAACTCATTTATAGTGTTCTATTACTGTAACTCAACTATAGTGTTCTATTACTGTAACTCAACTATAGTGTTTTATTACTGTAACTCAACTATAGTGTTCTATTACTGTAACTCAACTATAGTGTTTTATTACTGTAACTCAACTATAGTGTTCTATTACTGTAACTCAACTATAGTGTTCTATTACTGTAACTCAACTATAGTGTTTTATTACTGTAACTCATTTATAGTGTTCTATTACTGTAACTCGGTGTTCTATTACTGTAACTATAGTGTTCTATTACTGTAACTCAGTGTTCTATTACTGTAACTCAGTGTTCTATTACTGTAACTCAGTGTTCTATTACTGTAACTCATTTATAGTGTTCTATTACTGTAACTATAGTGTTCTATTACTGTAACTCAGTGTTCTATTACTGTAACTCAGTGTTCTATTACTGTAACTCAGTGTTCTATTACTGTAACTATAGTGTTCTATTACTGTAACTCAGTGTTCTATTACTGTAACTCAGTGTTCTATTACTGTAACTCAGTGTTCTATTACTGTAACTCAGTGTTCTTTTACTGTAACTCAGTGTTCTATTACTGTAACTATAGTGTTCTATTACTGTAACTATAGTGTTCTATTACTGTAACTCAACTATAGTGTTCTATTACTGTAACTCAACTATAGTGTTCTATTACTGTAACTATAGTGTTCTATTACTGTAACTATAGTGTTCTATTACTGTAACTATAGTGTTCTATTACTGTAACTATAGTGTTCTATTACTGTAACTATAGTGTTCTATTACTGTAACTATAGTGTTCTATTACTGTAACTATAGTGTTCTATTACTGTAACTCAGTGTTCTATTACTGTAACTATAGTGTTCTATTACTGTAACTATAGTGTTCTATTACTGTAACTCAGTGTTCTATTACTGTAACTCAGTGTTCTATTACTGTAACTATAGTGTTCTATTACTGTAACTCAACTATAGTGTTCTATTACTGTAACTCAGTGTTCTATTACTGTAACTCAGTGTTCTATTACTGTAACTCAGTGTTCTATTACTGTAACTATAGTGTTCTATTACTGTAACTCAACTATAGTGTTCTATTACTGTAACTCAGTGTTCTATTACTGTAACTCAGTGTTCCATTAGTGTAACTATAGTGTTCTATTACTGTAACTCAGTGTTCCATTACTGTAACTCAACTATAGTGTTCTATTACTGTAACTCAACTATAGTGTTTTATTACTGTAACTCAACTATAGTGTTCTATTACTGTAACTCAGTGTTCTATTACTGTAACTATAGTGTTCTATTACTGTAACTCAACTATAGTGTTCTATTACTGTAACTCAACTATAGTGTTCTATTACTGTAACTCAGTGTTCTATTACTGTAACTCAGTGTTCTATTACTGTAACTATAGTGTTCTATTACTGTAACTATAGTGTTCTAGTAACTATAGTGTTCTATTACTGTAACTCAACTATAGTGTTCTATTACTGTAACTCAACTATAGTGTTCTATTACTGTAACTATAGTGTTCTATTACTGTAACTATAGTGTTCTATTACTGTAACTATAGTGTTCTATTACTGTAACTCAACTATAGTGTTCTATTACTGTAACTCAACTATAGTGTTCTATTACTGTAACTATAGTGTTCTATTACTGTAACTATAGTGTTCTATTACTGTAACTCAGTGTTCTATTACTGTAACTATAGTGTTCTATTACTGTAACTATAGTGTTCTATTACTGTAACTCAGTGTTCTATTACTGTAACTCAGTGTTCTATTACTGTAACTCAACTATAGTGTTCTATTACTGTAACTCAGTGTTCTATTACTGTAACTCGGTGTTCTATTACTGTAACTCAGTGTTCTATTACTGTAACTATAGTGTTCTATTACTGTAACTCAACTATAGTGTTCTATTACTGTAACTCAGTGTTCTATTACTGTAACTCAGTGTTCTATTAGTGTAACTATAGTGTTCTATTACTGTAACTCAGTGTTCCATTACTGTAACTCAACTATAGTGTTCTATTACTGTAACTCAACTATAGTGTTTTATTACTGTAACTCAACTATAGTGTTCTATTACTGTAACTCAGTGTTCTATTACTGTAACTATAGTGTTCTATTACTGTAACTATAGTGTTCTATTACTGTAACTCAACTATAGTGTTCTATTACTGTAACTATAGTGTTCTATTACTGTAACTATAGTGTTCTATTACTGTAACTCAACTATAGTGTTCTATTACTGTAACTCAACTATAGTGTTCTATTACTGTAACTATAGTGTTCTATTACTGTAACTATAGTGTTCTATTACTGTAACTATAGTGTTCTATTACTGTAACTATAGTGTTCTATTACTGTAACTATAGTGTTCTATTACTGTAACTATAGTGTTCTATTACTGTAACTATAGTGTTCTATTACTGTAACTCAGTGTTCTATTACTGTAACTATAGTGTTCTATTACTGTAACTATAGTGTTCTATTACTGTAACTCAGTGTTCTATTACTGTAACTCAGTGTTCTATTACTGTAACTATAGTGTTCTATTACTGTAACTCAACTATAGTGTTCTATTACTGTAACTCAGTGTTCTATTACTGTAACTCAGTGTTCTATTACTGTAACTCAGTGTTCTATTACTGTAACTATAGTGTTCTATTACTGTAACTCAACTATAGTGTTCTATTACTGTAACTCAGTGTTCTATTACTGTAACTCAGTGTTCCATTAGTGTAACTATAGTGTTCTATTACTGTAACTCAGTGTTCCATTACTGTAACTCAACTATAGTGTTCTATTACTGTAACTCAACTATAGTGTTTTATTACTGTAACTCAACTATAGTGTTCTATTACTGTAACTCAGTGTTCTATTACTGTAACTATAGTGTTCTATTACTGTAACTCAACTATAGTGTTCTATTACTGTAACTCAACTATAGTGTTCTATTACTGTAACTCAGTGTTCTATTACTGTAACTCAGTGTTCTATTACTGTAACTATAGTGTTCTATTACTGTAACTATAGTGTTCTAGTAACTATAGTGTTCTATTACTGTAACTCAACTATAGTGTTCTATTACTGTAACTCAACTATAGTGTTCTATTACTGTAACTATAGTGTTCTATTACTGTAACTATAGTGTTCTATTACTGTAACTATAGTGTTCCATTACTGTAACTATAGTGTTCTATTACTGTAACTCAACTATAGTGTTCTATTACTGTAACTCAACTATAGTGTTATATTACTGTAACTATAGTGTTCTATTACTGTAACTATAGTGTTCTATTACTGTAACTCAGTGTTCTATTACTGTAACTATAGTGTTCTATTACTGTAACTATAGTGTTCTATTACTGTAACTCAGTGTTCTATTACTGTAACTCAGTGTTCTATTACTGTAACTCAACTATAGTGTTCTATTACTGTAACTCAGTGTTCTATTACTGTAACTCGGTGTTCTATTACTGTAACTCAGTGTTCTATTACTGTAACTATAGTGTTCTATTACTGTAACTCAACTATAGTGTTCTATTACTGTAACTCAGTGTTCTATTACTGTAACTCAGTGTTCTATTAGTGTAACTATAGTGTTCTATTACTGTAACTCAGTGTTCCATTACTGTAACTCAACTATAGTGTTCTATTACTGTAACTCAACTATAGTGTTTTATTACTGTAACTCAACTATAGTGTTCTATTACTGTAACTCAGTGTTCTATTACTGTAACTATAGTGTTCTATTACTGTAACTATAGTGTTCTATTACTGTAACTCAGTGTTCCATTACTGTAACTCAACTATAGTGTTCTATTACTGTAACTCAACTATAGTGTTTTATTACTGTAACTCATTTATAGTGTTCTATTACTGTAACTCAACTATAGTGTTCTATTACTGTAACTCAACTATAGTGTTTTATTACTGTAACTCAACTATAGTGTTCTATTACTGTAACTCAACTATAGTGTTTTATTACTGTAACTCAACTATAGTGTTCTATTACTGTAACTCAACTATAGTGTTCTATTACTGTAACTCAACTATAGTGTTTTATTACTGTAACTCATTTATGGTGTTCTATTACTGTAACTCGGTGTTCTATTACTGTAACTATAGTGTTCTATTACTGTAACTCAGTGTTCTATTACTGTAACTCAGTGTTCTATTACTGTAACTCAGTGTTCTATTACTGTAACTCATTTATAGTGTTCTATTACTGTAACTATAGTGTTCTATTACTGTAACTCAGTGTTCTATTACTGTAACTCAGTGTTCTATTACTGTAACTCAGTGTTCTATTACTGTAACTATAGTGTTCTATTACTGTAACTCAGTGTTCTATTACTGTAACTCAGTGTTCTATTACTGTAACTCAGTGTTCTATTACTGTAACTCAGTGTTCTTTTACTGTAACTCAGTGTTCTATTACTGTAACTATAGTGTCTATAGTGTTCTATTACTGTAACTATAGTGTTCTATTACTGTAACTATAGTGTTCTATTACTGTAACTCAACTATAGTGTTCTATTACTGTAACTCAGTGTTCTATTACTGTAACTCAGTGTTCTATTACTGTAACTCAGTGTTCTATTACTGTAACTCAGTGTTCTATTACTGTAACTCAGTGTTCTTTTACTGTAACTCAGTGTTCTATTACTGTAACTATAGTGTCTATAGTGTTCTATTACTGTAACTATAGTGTTCTATTACTGTAACTATAGTGTTCTATTACTGTAACTCAACTATAGTGTTCTATTACTGTAACTCAGTGTTCTATTACTGTAACTCAGTGTTCTATTACTGTAACTCAGTGTTCTATTACTGTAACTATAGTGTTCTATTACTGTAACTCAACTATAGTGTTCTATTACTGTAACTCAGTGTTCTATTACTGTAACTCAGTGTTCTATTACTGTAACTCAGTGTTCTATTACTGTAACTATAGTGTTCTATTACTGTAACTCAACTATAGTGTTCTATTACTGTAACTCAACTATAGTGTTCTATTACTGTAACTCAGTGTTCTATTACTGTAACTCAGTGTTCTATTACTGTAACTCAGTGTTCTATTACTGTAACTATAGTGTTCTATTACTGTAACTATAGTGTTCTATTACTGTAACTCAACTATAGTGTTCTATTACTGTAACTCAACTATAGTGTTCTATTACTGTAACTATAGTGTTCTATTACTGTAACTATAGTGTTCTATTACTGTAACTATAGTGTTCTATTACTGTAACTATAGTGTTCTATTACTGTAACTATAGTGTTCTATTACTGTAACTCAACTATAGTGTTCTATTACTGTAACTCAACTATAGTGTTCTATTACTGTAACTATAGTGTTCTATTACTGTAACTATAGTGTTCTATTACTGTAACTCAGTGTTCTATTACTGTAACTATAGTGTTCTATTACTGTAACTATAGTGTTCTATTACTGTAACTCAGTGTTCTATTACTGTAACTCAGTGTTCTATTACTGTAACTATAGTGTTCTATTACTGTAACTCAACTATAGTGTTCTATTACTGTAACTCAGTGTTCTATTACTGTAACTATAGTGTTCTATTACTGTAACTCAACTATAGTGTTCTATTACTGTAACTCAGTGTTCTATTACTGTAACTCAGTGTTCTATTACTGTAACTATAGTGTTCTATTACTGTAACTCAGTGTTCCATTACTGTAACTCAACTATAGTGTTCTATTACTGTAACTCAACTATAGTGTTTTATTACTGTAACTCAACTATAGTGTTCTATTACTGTAACTCAGTGTTCTATTACTGTAACTATAGTGTTCTATTACTGTAACTCAACTATAGTGTTCTATTACTGTAACTCAGTGTTCTATTACTGTAACTCAGTGTTCTATTACTGTAACTATAGTGTTATATTACTGTTACTCAGTGTTTTATTACTGTAACTCAACTATAGTGTTCTATTACTGTTACTCAACTATAGTGTTTTATTACTGTAACTCAGTGTTCTATTACTGTAACTCAACTATAGTGTTCTATTACTGTAACTCAACTATAGTGTTTTATTACTGTAACTCAACTATAGTGTTTTATTACTGTAACTCAGTGTTCTATTACTGTAACTCAACTATAGTGTTCTATTACTGTAACTCAACTATAGTGTTCTATTACTGTAACTCAACTATAGTGTTTTATTACTGTAACTCAACTATAGTGTTCTATTACTGTAACTCAACTATAGTGTTCTATTACTGTAACTATAGTGTTCTATTACTGTAACTCAGTGTTCTATTACTGTAACTATAGTGTTCTATTACTGTAACTATAGTGTTCTATTACTGTAACTCAGTGTTCTATTACTGTAACTCAACTATAGTGTTCTATTACTGTAACTCAGTGTTCTATTACTGTAACTCAACTATAGTGTTTTATTACTGTAACTCAACTATAGTGTTTTATTACTGTAACTCAACTATAGTGTTTTATTACTGTAACTCAACTATAGTGTTATATTACTGTTACTCAACTATTGTGTTCTATTGCTGTTACTCAACTATATTGCTCTTGCATATTGCTAAATCCTCTTCATGGAATCCGATAAACATTTTAATAAGCTAATTGTATTATCTATGCATAGTCACTTCACGCTTACTTACAAGTACATGTTACCTCAATTACCGCATCTAACCTGTACCCCCATACATTGACTCTGTTCTGGTACCCCCTGTATACAGCCTCATTATTGTTGTTTTATTGTTGCTCTTTTATTTTTTTAAACTTTAGTTTACTTAGTAAATATTTTCTTAACTCTTATTTTTCTTAAAACTGCATTGTTGGCTAAGGGCTTGTAAGTGATTATTTCACAGTAAGGTACCTGTTGTATTCAGCGCATGTGACAAATAAAATGTTATTTAATTTGAATTGATTTAATGACTTAGTCTTATTACTAGTCGCATGCGAGGTACTCATAATATCATACATACTTTATATACACATGTAAAGTATTAGAGCCCACTACAGTTGTTTGTGCTAGTGGTCTTTCCACTTTCCTAAGGGCCCTGGGGGAAGCAGAGAGCCATCGGGCCCAGTGGGTGGTCCCTCCAAGCTGCTTCCTGTCAGTAAGTCTGTCTGTACAGTCAACCTGCTCACAGACACCTGTGGAGCCCTGGACGCACTGCAGCCACAGGCCTTAACCATTACACCACAGGAGGGTGTGTGTGTGTGTGTGTGTGTGTGTGTGTGTGTGTGTGTGTGTGTGTGTGTGTGTGTGTGTGTGTGTGTGTGTGTGTGTGTGTGTGTGTGTGTGTGTGTATTGGCAGGGGTCCAAAATAACCAGGCCCACTGAGCATTGAGCACATGTAACTTCCCTCTTCCAGAATCCACCCCCTCAGCCCCCTGCTCAGTCAGTCAGACAGTCAGTCAGACAGTTAGACAGTAAAAGAGAGAGACTGTTACAGAACAGGAACAGAGCATCTCACAGAGTGGTGCGGTCAAGGGCAAAGTCATTAATTAATCCTGACAAGACATCAAAAACCTGGACTACTGTGGGGACTGGTGGGGGATACAGTACGTGGACTGAGGGGTGTGCGTGTGTGTGTGTTTTCACATGCGCGTGCACGTGCATGTGTATGTATTTTGGACTCCAGCTAGGCCCATAATATTCAAAGCTCGTTCTCATACACTGAAGGCAATCTGAATCTCAATGTCACCTACAAAGTCTTAACAAGGTTTCAATTAACTGGTTAGCAGAGCAGCCATGCTTAAGAGGAGGGCTAATTAGATAACAGCAGATATGAAATGAGCATGACGCAGGGAAGGAAACACATGGAGGGATGGAAAGACATGGAGTGAAAGATATGGAGGGAAAGATATGGAGGGAAAGATATGGAAGGAAAGATGTGGAGGGAAAGATATGGAGGGAAAGACATGGAGGGAAAGAAACACATGGAGGGAGGGAAAGACATGGAGGGAAAGACATGGAGGGAAAGATATGGAGGGAAAGAAACACATGGAGGAAGGGAAAGACATGGAGGGAAAGACATGGAGGGAAAGACATGATGGAAAGACATGGAGGGAAAGATGTGGAGGGAGGGAAAGATGTGGAGGGAAAGCTATGGAGGGAAAGACACGGAGGGAAAGAAACACATGGAGGAAAGGAAAGACATGGAGGGAAAGATGTGGAGGGAGGGAAAGATGTGGAGGGAAGGATAGACATGGGGGGTGGGAAAGATATATAGAGAGTGAAAGACATGGAAGGAAGTATGAAATGGAGGGAAAGACATGGGGGAAGGAAAGATATGGAGTGAAAATATAAGGAGTGAAGGAAAAACAAGGGGGGAAAGACATGTAGGGAAGGAAAGACATGTAGGGAGGGAACGACAAGGATGGAGGGAAAGATATGGAGGGAAAGATATGGAGGGAAAGATATGGAGGGAAAGATATGGAGGGAAAGAAAGATATGGAGGGAGGAAAGGACATAGAGGGAACGAAAGACATGGCGAGATGGAAAGACACACACACAAAAAATCATACAATAATGAAAAGACCTGTGTGTTGTCCTTGTTAATGCAGACAGAGAAGCGCTCCAACTTCCTAATCGTATACTCAATTTAGTCCGCTCATTGAATATAGTTGCGCAGAGTCCCTGTAATCCTAGATTCAGATCATTCAGGTGAGAAAAGACATCACCCAGACAGGCCAGTCGTGTGAGAAAATCGTCATCATGCAAGCGGTCAGACAAGTGAAAATGATGATCAGTAAAGAAAACTTTAAGCTCGTCTCTCAATTCAAAAAAGTTTGTCAATACTTTGTCCCTTGGTAATCAGCGCACTTCTGTATGTTGTAAAAGTGCTACATGGTCGCTGCCCATATCATTGCATAGTGCAGAAAATACACGAGAGTTCAGGGGCTTTGCTTTAACAAAGTTAACCATTTTCACTGTAGTGTCCAAAACGTCTTTCAAGCTGTCAGGCATTCCGTTGGCAGCAAGAGCCTCTCGGTGGATGCTGCAGGGTACCCAAGTAGCGTCGGAAGCATCTGCTTGCACGCGTGTTACCACTCTACTATGTCTCCTTGTCATGGTTTTTGCACCATCAGTACAGATACCAACACATCTTGACCTCCAAAGTCCATTTGATGTCACAAAGCTGTCCAGTACTTAAAAAATATCCTCTCCTGTTGTCCTGTTTTCCAGGGGTTTGTAGAAGAGGATGTCTTCCTTAATTGACCCCCCATAAACGTAACGAACATGTTCCAGGAGCTGGGCCAGGCCCGCCACATCTGTTGACTCATCCAGCTGTATATAATTCCCTGGCTTGTATGCCAAGCAGTAATTAGTTCAAAACACCTCTGGCCATGTCCCTGATGCATCGTGAAACCGTGTTGTTTGATGAAGGCATTGTCTGTATAGATTTTTGGGCCTTTGGGCCTTGGTATCTGTTGCTTTTATACATGTATATACATTTATTACTGCTCGAACCTCGTCTTAATTCTTGCTCAAAAAACTCCAGTGGCTTTTTTTACAAATTGGCATGTTTAGTTTCTAAATGTCTGCGCAAGAGTGAAGGTTTCATTGAGTTGTGAGATAGTACTTTTGCACATATAACACACTGTGGCTGAGGAAAGGCACTACTCCCAATATAAGTGAACCCCAAATCAATGTAGTTCTCATTATATTTGCGCCTCTTCGATGGTACATCGTCCCTGCCTGTTGTTCGGTACTTCCCCGGGTAAGGGGGCAGTAGCTCTTCGGCTGCATCAGATTCATAACTGTCAGTGTCCGTGCTAGCTGGGCTAACAACAACATGTATGATTACTGATGCTAGCATTGGATGTGCTTGTGGAAGCAGAACAACTTGTTTCATTGACAGGTGCCGGTGTAGTACTGCTAGTAGTAGCAGTACTACCAGTAGAGCTGGTATGTGTCTCTATGGACGCGGGCCTTACTTTTTTAAACCATTTATCAATTTTCGAGCAAACGGAATGAGCAGCAGCTACGTTTGGCTACGTATGGACTGTTAGAGGAATTCCCACAAGAGAGTAACGGTTAATGTGATTGGATGTTAATTATTTGACTAGACAACCTGTATTTGACATGGTGTTGTTATTTCGCTGAACACTAGATTTTATTTTATTTTTGGCAGTGAAACAAGGCTACTCAGGCAAGAAAACACCTCACCCAAATGTATTGCCCCATTGGAAAATCTAAATGGACTGTTTGAAAATGTGAAGAAAAAAAATATATATATAATAAAATACCATTTTTAACGTGAATCCCATTTTTATTTGGCGTACCCCCAACGGCAGTGCGCGTACCCCTGTATACTACATACTTAATGAGTGTATACTACATACTATTAGTTAATTTTAGTTAACTGTAAACTAACGGTATCCTTTCAGTTGAGCGTACTAGCGCTTCGACCTGTCTACCGGAAGTTGATGCTATGCAACGTCTTGCTAGCTTGCTAGCACAACAAATGACTAGCTAGATATCATACAACGTTGGGTGTGTTCGTAAATTCAATCTGGAGTGCTCTGGGCATTCGTAAATTCAGAGCATTTCACTCTCAGAGAGTTCAGAGAGCATACTGGACACTCTGGTCGAGGAGTAGGGCTGATCCAAGCATTTTGACCTCACAACGGCAATGAAACACCCATGCTAACTGACTAACGTTGGCTAGCTCGCTAGCTACTTCCAGACACAATCGAGAGAACACCCCACTCTGACCATTTTACTCACCCTAGCAGAGCTGGTTAGGCTGTTTTTATGTTATCCAGAGTGTTGGTGACTGTAACTGTACTGCTGGCAACAATTAAATTATGCTTTTTTTGCCAACGTTTACGTTTACTATATTCAACTCGTGTTGAGCATTCGTAAATTCATCAGTTATTCAAGCGAATTAACAATGTCCATTGTGAACGCACAACGGCCGTACCACTTAGCTAAGCTAAGAATGACTAACAAATTGTCAGCCAACGTAACTTATTTGAAAAGTCATTACTTTATTACATTGCTTAACATTTGTCATAATTATTTAAAGCAATGAATTTGTATCCTCTCTCGTCAGACTTCGGCTGCATATTTCCTGCATGTATACTTCGTATTTTGGCAAATTAAGTACGACATCCTGGAACTTTTAGCAATACTAACTATATGACCAATAAGCATACTAACTATATCCATACTATGACCAATAAGCATACTAACTATATCCATACTATGACCAATAAGCATACTAACTATATCCATACTATGACCAATAAGCATACTACCTATATCCATACTATGACCAATAAGCATACTAACTATATCCATACTATGACCAATAAGCATACTAACTATATCCATACTATGACCAATAAGCATACTAACTATATCCATACTATGACCAATAAGCATACTACAAACTCCATTTACATCACAAATGGTACGGTTAGTGTGGTTAGAATGACTATTCAAACACAGCTATGTTTCTTTTCTCACGGACCCTCAGTCTCTCTCTCTCTCTCTCTCTCTCTCTCTCTCTCTCTCTCCCTTACTTACATTCTCTTGCTCCCCTACCCTCTCCCTCCACCTCCCTCTCTCTCTCCCTTACTTATATTCTCTTGCTCCCCTACCCTCTCCCTCCACCTCTCTCTCTCTCTCTCTCTCTCTCTCCCTTACTTATATTCTCTTGCTCCCCTACCCTCTCCCTCCACCTCTCTCTCTCTCTCTCCCTTACTTATATTCTCTTGCTCCCCTACCCTCTCCCTCCACCTCTCTCTCTCTCTCTCCCTTACTTATATTCTCTTGCTCCCCTACCCTCTCCCTCCACCTCTCTCTCTCTCTCTCTCTCTCTCCCTTACTTATATTCTCTTGCTCCCCTACCCTCTCCCTCCACCTCTCTCTCTCTCTCCCTTACTTATATTATCTTGTTCCCCTACCCTCTCCCTCCACCTCTCTCTCTATCTCTCTCCCTTACTTATATTCTCTTGCTCCCTTACCCTCTCCCTCCACCTCTCTCTCTCTCTCTCTCTCCCTTACTTATATTCTCTTGCTCCCCTACCCTCTCCCTCCACCTCTCTCTCTCTCTCTCCCTTACTTATATTCTCTTGCTCCCCTACCCTCTCCCTCCACCTCTCTCTCTCTCTCTCTCCCTTACTTATATTCTCTTGCTCCCCTACCCTCTCCCTCCATCTCTCTCTCTATCTCTCTCCCTTACTTATATTCTCTTGCTCCCATACCCTCTCCCTCCACCTCTCTCTCTCTCTCTCTCCCTTACTTATATTCTCTTGCTCCCCTACCCTCTCCCTCCACCGCTCTCTCTCTCTCTCCCTTACTTATATTCTCTTGCTCCCCTACCCTCTCCCTCCACCTCTCTCTCTCTCTCTCCCTTACTTATATTCTCTTGCTCCCCTACCCTCTCCCTCCACCTCTCTCTCTCTCCCTTACTTATATTCTCTTGCTCCCCTACCCTCTCCCTCCACCTCTCTCTCTCTCTCTCTCTCCCTTACTTATATTCTCTCGCTCCCCTACCCTCTCCCTCCACCTCCCAGCCTCTGCACAAAGTGATGCGATGGCACTAATTGACTACCCTCCACTGGCTGCAGCCAATCAGATCACAGCAACAGGGATTACCGAGGGCCACTGCCGAAGAGAAAAAGAGAACAGAAGGAGAAAAGGAAACGGTTAGAGGAGTAGAACATACTAATTCTATCCATTCTCACTCATTTCACTCTCATCAGCACTCATTGTTACCGCTGCTCTTCTTCATTGATCCAGAGGGCGTCTATAAAAGACGGCTCAGCTGAATAGGCTTCCACTCTGTACTGTCTGCGTGCGTGCGTGCGTGTGTGCGTGCGTGTGTGTGTGTCCCAGACTGTTGGCAAGCTGAATAGCATTGGCTCCAGCTCTGAATTCTCTCTCTCCAGACACCCTTGTCTGACCACCTGACCACGGTTAGACCCACACTCCTATTCTAACAACCCCTTTCTCTCTATTGTCTCTCCCATCTCTCTATCAACTCCACAGAGAGGGGGGGGGGCTGATGAGCAGTGTTGGGGAGTAGTGTCATTCAACTAGTAATTTATCTACATTTTGCAGTAGCTTGGTGGTAGTTTCACTAAATAACTACTGGAACTACACACTTCTTATTCCAAAAATACAATAAAATATGGGTGAAGTAGGAAATACTTTCCTTTTCTTTTTCAGCATCAGACCTGCCTAATTCTCACTTGAAACATCGTTTTTGTTTTTACAAATTACACATTCTGTTAACTCTTGATTCTAGCCATCCCGGATCCGGGATCGTGAATACAGCCTCAAGCTCATTACCATAACGCAACGTTAACTATTCATGAAAATCGCAAATGAAATGAAATAAATATGCTAGCTCTCAAGCTTAGCCTTTTGTTAACAACACTGTCATCTCAGATTTTCAAAATATGCTTTTCAACCATAGCAAAACAAGCATTTGTGTAACAGTATTGATAGCTAGCGTAGCATTTAGCGTTAGCATTCAGCGGGCAACATTTTCACAAAAACAAGAAAAGCATTCAAATAAAATCATTTACCTTTGAAGAACTTCAGATGTTTTCAATGAGGAGACTCTCAGTTAGATAGCAAATGTTCAGTTTTTCCGAAAATATTATTTGTTTAGGACAAATCGCTCCGTTTTGTTCATCACGTTTAGCTACGAAAAAAACCTGTATCCAGGAGTGTAATTATCCCGCAAGCTCATTAGCATAACACAACGTTAACTATTCATGTAAATCGCAAATTAAATGAAATAAATATATTAGCTCTCAAGCATAGACTTTTGTTAAAAACACTGTCATCTCAGATTTTCAAAATATGCTTTTCAACCATAGCAAAACAAGCATTTGTGTAACAGTATTGATAGCTAGCGTAGCATTAAGCCTAGCATTCAGCGGGCAACATTTTCACAAAAACAAGAAAAGCATTCAAATAAAATCATTCACCTTTGAAGAACTTCGGAAATTTTCAATGAGGAGACTCTCAGTTAGATAGCAAATGTTCAGTTTTTCCTGAAAGATTCTTTGTGTAGGAGAAATCACTCCATTTTGTTCGTCACGTTTGGCTACCAAAAAAAAACGAAAATTCAGTCATCAAAACGCCAAACTTTTTTCCAAATTAACTCCATAATATCGACTGAAACATGGTAGATGTTGTTTAGAATCAATCCTCAAGGTGTTTTTCACATATCTCTTCGATGATATATCGTTCGTGGAAGTCTCCTCTCTCCTCTGAATCACATGGCTGAATGCGTGCAGCTGAAGATTACGCACCAATTTCGACAAAGGACACCGGGCGGACACCTGGTAAATGTAGTCTCTTATGGCCAATCTTCCAATGATATGCCTACAAACACATCACAATTCTGCAGACACCTTGGGGAAACGGCAGAACGTGTAGGCTCTTTCAGGGCGCATTCACAGCCATATAAGGAGACAATGGAAAACATCGCCTCAAAAATGTTGAGTGCCACAGATAATATCTTTGCAGTTTTGGAAACGTCAGAGTGTTTTCTTTCCAAAGCTGTCAATTATATGCATAGTCGAGCATCTTTTCGTGACAAAATATGTTGTTTAAAATGGGAACGTTTTTTTATCCATAAATTAAAAGAGCGCCCCCTATATCCAGAGTGATCTGTTCCTGCAATTTGTGGTGTTTAACATTTCTGATTTAGATATGATAATTTATCACGTAGTTTGAATGTAGTGAACTACTTTTATTTTTCTATGATTTTATTTGATCTTTTATCAACAATAACAAAACATACACATACAAAAGACAACATCATACAAACATCAACTACATCACACCTACCAAGATCCACGAGCCCTCACCCCTATATCCAGCGCCCGTCTCCCTTTTTGTCACATGGCCTCAAACTACACCATTTTATTTCTCTCCATCGCCCAAGCACTATGGTAACATAGTAAAGCATTTCACCTTTCCATTGCGTGAACGGAGGAGGATTGGTTGATTTCCAGTTTTTAAGTATCCTTTTTGTTGTTGTTAAGATTGATGAGAAAAGTATCATCCAACCCATCGGGTATCTCATCTCACTGCACCCTCATAAGCCATGTCTTGAAATATGCAGACAGATGGATTAAAAGTACATTTACATTGTAATACTTCTCACAGCCAACTTTCTAACTTTTGGACTTTAGAACATTCCCAGAAGGCATTGGATTATTGAGTCATTAGTAGTTTTACACTTCAGACATGACTCTGCCGTTGTGCAGCACAATTTGTGAATTTTGTATAATAAATTCTATACATTAATTTATACTGGATTAAGCGTACATTTACTTGTTAGTTATGTTACAACATTTCCTCCATCTTTTGCCAATTTCAATTATTTTAACTTCACCAGGGGGCAGCATTCAGAAGCTAGGATATGCATTTAATTAGTAGATTTGGATAGGAAACGCTCTAAAGTTTCCAAAACTGTTAAGATAATGTCTGTGAGTATAACAGAACTGATATGGCAGGCGAAAACCTGAGGAAACTCCATCCAGGAAGTGGGAAATCTGAGGTTTGTAGTTTTTCAAGTGATTGCCTATCCAATATACTGTGTCTATGGGGTCAGATTGCACTTCCTAAGGCTTCCACTAGATGTCAACAGTCTTTAGAACGTTGTTCCAGGCTTCTACTGTGAAGGGGGGAGAGAATAAGACCTGTTTGAATCAGGGGTCTGGTTGAAAGCCTTTAGTTTAGTCACGCGTGCGGCCGTGAGCACGAGCTCCATTCCTTTTCATTTCTAAAGACAAAGGAATTGTCCGGTTGGAATATTATTGAAGATTTATGATAAAAACATCCTAAAGATTGATTCTATACATCGTTTGACATGTTTCTACGAACTGTAGTGGAACTATTTTGACTTTTCATCTGGACTTAGTGCCCGCACATTGTGCATTTGGATTACAGGACTAAACGTGCAAACTAAAAGGAGGTATTTGGACATAAAGATGAACTTTATTGAACAAAACAAACATTTGCTGTCTAACATGGAGACCTGGGAGTGCCATCAGATGAAGATCATCAAAGGTAAGTGATTCATTGTAACGCTATTTCTGACTTTTGTGACACCTCTCCTTGGCTGGGAAATGGCTGTATGGTTTTCTGTGGCTAGGCGCTGACCTAACATAATCGCATGGTGTGCTTTTACCATAAAACCTTTTTGAAATCTGACACAGCGGTTGCATTAAGGAGAAGTTTATCTTTAATTGTATGCTAAACACTTGTATCTTAGATCAATGTTTATGATGAGTATTTCTGTAATATGATGTGGCTCTCTGCACTTTCACCGAATGTTTGTTTGAGACAATGTATTTCTGAACATAAGGAGGAGTGCCTAGGAGTGCCATCTAATGAAGATCATCAAAGGTTAGTGAATCATTTAATCGCTATTTCTGACTTGTGTGAGCCCTCTCCTTGGCTGGAAAATGGCTGTATGGTTTTCTGTGACTAGGTTATGACCTAACATAATCGCATGGTGTGCTTTCGCAGTAAAGCCTTTTTGAAATCGGACACTGTGGTTGGATTTACAAGAAGTTTATCTTTAAAATGCTGTATAAAACGTGTATGTTTGAGGAATTTTAATTATGGGATTTCTGTTGTTTTGAATTTGGAGCCCTGCAATTTCACTGGCTGTTGTCGAGGTGGGACGCTACCGTCCAGTTTATATTTTTTACAAGAGGTTGTCAGTTGGATAGGCTCTCTGCAAGGTTTTGTATAGTGCACCTATCATATGAACATCCTTTCCTGGCTCAAATAGGATTCCCCAAAAGATTTCAAATAAAAACTCTGTGATATAAAACTTTAAGTTGGATGTATTTGAAAATATCTACATTGGTCAATCCAAAATAGCTTTTACAAACTGTAGTGGAAATAGAAGTATTTCCTATTACCATTTACGGTTTCTATGCCTTTAGTTTTCCATGTGGACCAATGTATGGCTGAATTCTGAAAAGCTATCCCAGGATTGTTCCATAAGGTTGTGTTTCTAGGGAGTGAAATTGGTTCTTGTCGATACATTTAATTTCTTCCATATTGTCTTAGTGTCATAGTGTCTTTAACTATAAAGTTATTCATGATCTTAGCTTTATCTTTTGAAAATAAGCTGGTAAAAAGTTTCTGGGGGATCACCTTCAATATGTACACACTGGTCCTCTTTAATGCATGGAAATATATGTAGCAAGTAAAAGCCCTAAGTAGTGAGTTGATACAATTCCAAGTCTAGAAGGTTAAAACCACCCTCAGACTTCTTTTTATTCTTACAACCAAATAAGGAATAAAGTAGTCAAGTAAATCAAATCAAATATTTTTGGTCACATACACATGTTTAGCAGATGTCATTGTGGGTGTAGTGAGCTCCAACAGTGCAGTAGTATCTAACAATTCACAACAATACACACAAATATAAAAAGATAAAGAAGGAAATTATGAAATATATAAATATTAGAATGAGTAGTAGACAGAGTATACTGAATAGAATTCTGTTTAACTGAATCGTTGAATTTCCAAAGATGCATAATTGACAACTGAGTCTGATGATATGCGATTTGAAATCACACCTGAAATACTAAATTAAAGTTTTTCTTTAATTGACAACTGGATGTAAAAAGAAATGTAAGACTAACTTACTCGTTTCCAGTACAACCGAAGTAAATACATAACATTTTCCAACACCTGCATCTTCTCCCAAGTTTTCTCCTGTCCTCCCACTGTTTGTTGACCAGAGGGCATAACAGAGATATTTCATCAATGTTTAGGCGATGTCAGGACTGATTCACTGTTCAATTATGGGCTCAATAACACACACTATTGATTTATCGATCTGCTGGGATGAAAACCTGCATACCCAGGGGTGCTAAAGGATAAAGAAACAACAACAGATAACATGACCAACAGCACTGGTCCACTAGGGATCTCAGTGCTGTTAAATCATCCCCTTCTCCCTTAGGGGGGAGGGGGACAGAGAGAGGAGAATTCACGTTAGTCGACAACTGAATTCTAGACGTTGAACTAACGTGGGACGCTGTCTCACATGCCTGTCATGTCAGGAGTATTGCCTAGCTGTCCCACATGCCTGCCATGTCAGGAGTATTGCCTAGCTGTCCCACATGCCTGCCATGTCAGGAGTATTGCCTAGCTGTCCCACATGCCTGCCATGTCAGGAGTATTGCCTAGCTGTCCCACATGCCTGCCATGTCAGGAGTATTGCCTAGCTGTCCCACATGCCTGCCATGTCAGGAGTATTGCCTAGCTGTCCCACATACCTGTCATGTCAGGAGTATTGCCTAGCTGTCCCACATGCCTGCCATGTCAGGAGTATTGCCTAGCTGTCCCACATACACTACAGCACCGCATCTCACAGCAGCTCAGACACACATCTCACAGCAGCTCAGACACACATCTCACATCTCACAGCAGCTCAGACACACATCTCACAGCAGCTCAGACACACATCTCACAGAAGCTCAGACACACATCTCACAGCAGCTCAGACACACATCTCACGGCAGCTCAGACATACATCTCACAGCAGCTCAGACATACATCTCACAGCAGCTCAGACATACATCTCACAGCAGCTCAGACATACATCTCACAGCAGCTCAGACATACATCTCACAGCAGCTCAGACATACATCTCACATCTCACAGCAGCTCAGACACACATCTCACAGCAGCTCAGACATACATCTCACAGCAGCTCAGACATACATCTCACATCTCACAGCAGCTCAGACACACATCTCACAGCAGCTCAGACATACATCTCACAGCAGCTCAGACATACATCTCACATCTCACAGCAGCTCAGACATACATCTCACAGCAGCTCAGACATACATCTCACAGCAGCTCAGACATACATCTCACAGCAGCTCAGACATACATCTCACATCTCACAGCAGCTCAGACACACATCTCACAGCAGCTCAGACATACATCTCACAGCAGCTCAGACACACATCTCACAGCAGCTCAGACACACATCTCACAGCAGCTCAGACATACATCTCACATCTCACAGCAGCTCAGACACACATCTCACAGCAGCTCAGACACACATCTCACAGCAGCTCAGACATACATCTCACATCTCACAGCAGCTCAGACATACATCTCACAGCAGCTCAGACACACATCTCACAGCAGCTCAGACATACATCTCACAGCAGCTCAGACATACATCTCACATCTCACAGCAGCTCAGACACACATCTCACATCTCACAGCAGCTCAGACATACATCTCACAGCAGCTCAGACACACATCTCACATCTCACAGCAGCTCAGACATACATCTCACATCTCACAGCAGCTCAGACACACATCTCACAGCAGCTCAGACACACATCTCACATCTCACAGCAGCTCAGACACACATCTCACAGCAGCTCAGACATACATCTCACAGCAGCTCAGACACACATCTCACATCTCACAGCAGCTCAGACACACATCTCACAGCAGTTCAGACACACATCTCACATCTCACAGCAGTTCAGACACACATCTCACATCTCACAGCAGCTCAGACATACATCTCACAGCAGCTCAGACATACATCTCACAGCAGCTCAGACATACATCTCACAGCAGCTCAGACACACATCTCACAGCAGCTCAGACACACATCTCACAGCAGCTCAGACATACATCTCACATCTCACAGCAGCTCAGACACACATCTCACAGCAGCTCAGACACACATCTCACATCTCACAGCAGCTCAGACACACATCTCACAGCAGCTCAGACACACATCTCACATCTCACAGCAGCTCAGACACACATCTCACATCTCACAGCAGCTCAGACATACATCTCACAGCAGCTCAGACACACATCTCACAGCAGCTCAGACACACATCTCACAGCAGCTCAGACATACATCTCACAGCAGCTCAGACACACATCTCACAGCAGCTCAGACACACATCTCACATCTCACAGCAGCTCAGACACACATCTCACAGCAGCTCAGACATACATCTCACAGCAGCTCAGACACACATCTCACATCTCACAGCAGCTCAGACACACATCTCACAGCAGTTCAGACACACATCTCACAGCAGTTCAGACACACATCTCACATCTCACAGCAGTTCAGACACACATCTCACATCTCACAGCAGCTCAGACATACATCTCACAGCAGCTCAGACACACATCTCACAGCAGCTCAGACACACATCTCACAGCAGCTCAGACACACATCTCACAGCAGCTCAGACATACATCTCACAGCAGCTCAGACACACATCTCACAGCAGCTCAGACACACATCTCCCAGCAGCTCAGACACACACCTCACAGCAGCTCAGTCACACATCTCACAGCAGCTCAGACATAGATCTCACATCTCACAGCAGCTCAGACATACATCTCACATCTCACAGCAGCTCAGACATACATCTCACAGCAGCTCAGACATACATCTCACAGCAGCTCAGACATACATCTCACAGCAGCTCAGACATACATCTCACAGCAGCTCAGACATACATCTCACAGCAGCTCAGACATACATCTCACAGCAGCTCAGACATACATCTCACAGCAGCTCAGACATACATCTCACAGCAGCTCAGACACACATCTCACAGCAGCTCAGACACACATCTCACAGCAGCTCAGACATACATCTCACAGCAGCTCAGACATACATCTCACAGCAGCTCAGACATACATCTCACAGCAGCTCAGACACACATCTCACAGCAGCTCAGACATACATCTCACAGCAGCTCAGACATACATCTCACAGCAGCTCAGACACACATCTCACAGCAGCTCAGACATACATCTCACATCTCACAGCAGCTCAGACATACATCTCACATCTCACAGCAGCTCAGACACACATCTCACAGCAGCTCAGACACACATCTCACAGCAGCTCAGACACACATCTCACATCTCACAGCAGCTCAGACACACATCTCACAGTAGCTCAGTCACACATCTCACAGCAGCTCAGACATACATCTCACATCTCACAGCAGCTCAGACATACATCTCACATCTCACAGCAGCTCAGACATACATCTCACATCTCACAGCAGCTCAGACATACATCTCACAGCAGCTCAGACATACATCTCACAGCAGCTCAGACATACATCTCACATCTCACAGCAGCTCAGACATACATCTCACAGCAGCTCAGACATACATCTCACAGCAGCTCAGACATACATCTCACAGCAGCTCAGACACACATCTCACAGCAGCTCAGACACACATCTCACATCAGCTCAGACATACATCTCACAGCAGCTCAGACATACATCTCACAGCAGCTCAGACATACATCTCACAGCAGCTCAGACACACATCTCACAGCAGCTCAGACATACATCTCACATCTCACAGCAGCTCAGACATACATCTCACATCTCACAGCAGCTCAGACATACATCTCACATCTCACAGCAGCTCAGACACACATCTCACATCTCACAGCAGCTCAGACACACATCTCACAGCAGCTCAGACACACATCTCACAGCAGCTCAGACATACATCTCACAGCAGCTCAGACACACATCTCACATCTCACAGCAGCTCAGACACACATCTCACATCTCACAGCAGCTCAGACACACATCTCACAGCAGCTCAGACACACATCTCACAGCAGCTCAGACATACATCTCACATCTCACAGCAGCTCAGACATACATCTCACATCTCACAGCAGCTCAGACACACATCTCACAGCAGCTCAGACACACATTTCACAGCAGCTCAGACATACATCTCACATCTCACAGCAGCTCAGACATACATCTCACAGCAGCTCAGACATACATCTCACAGCAGCTCAGACATACATCTCACAGCAGCTCAGACACACATCTCACAGCAGCTCAGTCACACATCTCACAGCAGCTCAGACACACATCTCACATCTCACAGCAGCTCAGACATACATCTCACATCTCACAGCAGCTCAGACATACATCTCACATCTCACAGCAGCTCAGACATACATCTCACAGCAGCTCAGACATACATCTCACAGCAGCTCAGACATACATCTCACAGCAGCTCAGACATACATCTCACAGCAGCTCAGACACACATCTCACAGCAGCTCAGACATACATCACACATCTCACAGCAGCTCAGACATACATCTCACATCTCACAGCAGCTCAGACATACATCTCACATCTCACAGCAGCTCAGACACACATCACACATCTCACAGCAGCTCAGACATACATCTCACATCTCACAGCAGCTCAGACACACATCTCACAGCAGCTCAGACACACATCTCACATCTCACAGCAGCTCAGACACACATCACACATCTCACAGCAGCTCAGACATACATCTCACATCTCACAGCAGCTCAGACACACATCTCATATCTCACAGTCTGAATCAATAGACCCACAGCCCCACCAGCCACATTCTAAATGTCATCTCTATACATACACCATCCATATCTTGCCCTCAACTCTATAGGGGAGTAGGGGGAGAGTTGGAGATGTTGAGGGCAAGATATTTAAGACCCTTCTGAATACACTAAAGCCCCAGAGAAGATATTAATTGTGGTGTCTCTGTTGGCTAGATTCCACTATTCCACTATTCCTCTTGTCCACCATCTTTGAAATGGAGAGAGAGAGAGAGAGAGATGGCATCAGTCAGATATCATCTTAATCTATCTCTTCCTTCTTCTCTCTCTCGCTCCCTCCCCGCCTTCTCCCCCCCCCCCCTCTCTCTCTCTGTGAAGCGGACCCCTCTCAGTCATCTCCTCCATCTCCTCCTAGTCTCCAGCCAACTCGGGGCAGTGTGCGGTGCCCTTAAAAAAAGCAAACTAGTAATCAGATAATGTAACAATCTACATTTCTCCAAAGAAAACAGTAATGAAAAATATCTACCTCGTGCCTGTGAGTGGACTGACCTTTCTGAGAGTTTGGGATGGCAGGCGAGGCGAGTCACTTATAAGGATTTAATTAGCTGCGCTCGGGGGCGTATGGGCTGTGAGCGGACAGAGAGTGGACAAAGAGAGAGGGGAGGGAGGGGAGAGAGAGAGAGAGAGAGAGAGAGAGAGAGAGAGAGAGGGGAGGAGGGAGAGAGAGAGAGAGAGACAGAGAGGGGACAAAGAGAGAGGGGAGGAGGGAGAGAGAGAGAGAGACAGAGAGGGGACAAAGAGAGAGGGGAGGAGGGAGAGAGAGAGAGAGAGAGAGAGAGAGAGAGAGAGAGAGAGTGAGAGAGAGAGAGAAAGAGAGAGAAAGAAAACAGAGAAGGCTCTAATTCCAGATGCATCTCTTCTCAACCCCTCCCTACTCCTTCCTTCCCACTGCACCACCAACATCCTCTTTCATTTGAAATGTTTTTCCAAAATCCCATGTAACATTCATCAGTAACTCAAGATGGTAGGAGGCGAGTGGGAGGCTACATGAAACAGGAAGGCTTCATGACCTGATGGAGGGCTGGATCTTTGTTGTTCTAATTTCTTTCTGGTAGTCTCTCTGCTAGCCGGAGGATGACCTTTAAGGTCAGGAAGCATGGCTTCATAGTGTGAATCAACAGACAGAGCAGAGCAGAGAGCCTGACTGACTGGCTGGATTAGGCATTTGTTCTTGTTCTCTTGCTTTGTTTGATCTCTCTCTGTTCTCTCTCTTTCTCTCTCTGTCTCTCTCTGGTCTCTCTCTGACTCTCTCTTTCCTCTCTCTGTCTCTCTCTGTCTCTCTCTGTCTCTCTGACTCTCTCTTTCTCTCTCTGTCTCTCTCTGACTCTCTCTGTCTCTCTGTCTCTCTCTGTCTCTCTCTGTCTCTCTCTGACTCTCTCTGTCTCTCTGTCTCTCTCTGTCTCTCTCTGTCTCTCTCTTTCTCTCTCTGTCTCTCTCTGACTCTCTCTGACTCTCTCTGACTCTCTCTTTCTCTCTCTGTCTCTCTCTGACTCTCTCTGTCTCTCTCTGACTCTCTCTTTCTCTCTCTGTCTCTCTCTGACTCTCTCTGTCTCTCTCTGACTCTCTCGGTCTCTCTGTCTCTCTCTGTCTCTCTCTGTCTCTCTGTCTCTCTGTCTCTCTCTGTCTCTCTCTGTCTCTCTCTGTCTCTCTCCGTCTCACTCTGACTCTCTCTGTCTCTCTCTGACTCTCTCTGTACTCTACCGCTCTACTGAGTAACCACAGAGGAGCAGTGGTACACTGAGACATACAGTGGGTGTATAAAACATTAGGAACACCTGCTCCTTCCAGGACACAGACTGACCAGGTGAATCCAGGTGAAATAAGATCCCTTTATATGTCACTTGAGATAATTGAGACATGGATTGTGTATGTGTGCCATTCAGAGGGGAAATGGACAAGAAACACATATTTAATTCCTTTAAAGGGTATGGTAGGTGCCAGGCTCACCTGTGTGTGTCAAGAACTGCAATGTTTTTCACGCTCAACACTTTCCCGTGTGAATCACCACACGCAGGACATCCAGCCAACGGCAGGTCAGTGGTCGAAAACAGGTCATTGATGAAAGAGGACAAAGGAGGCTGACAGGAATTGTGCAGAGCAGCAGACAGGTTACAGTTAGTCAACTGACACTCTAGTACAACACTGGTGCCCAAAGACCCATAAAAAATGCACAACTCATCGTACCTTGACACAAATGTGGTATGGCAGCTGACGTCCTTACAGATTTACACTTTTTCAAGCAAAAAACAAGAAGCTGTAGTTGCAGTGGGCTAAGGAACGAGAACACTGGACACTGGAGAATTGCAACAACATTGCCTGGTCTGATGAATCCCGGTTCCTGCTGTTTCACACAGATGGGAGGACTAGGGAATGGAGAAAACCATGAGTACATGCATCCGTCATGCCGCGAGTCAACATTGCAGGCTGGTGGTGATTGTCCATGACTGGTTCCACGAACATGACAGTGATTCCAGCTCACTGACGTGGCCTGCCAGTCAGCAGCCACAACACCAGTTCTGAGCCTGAAAACACATAGCTTGCAATTTTAGAAAAAGAAGGAATGTATTTATCAATTCAGTGAGAAATTATTTAAAAAATGATTTAAAAAAAAAGGTTAAATTATACACACCTTTAAAGGGTTAGTGTTCCCATATCTCTACGTTACAGAGGACAGACGGAAGACATGCACATAGAGAAAGAGGTGCTGTCTAGAACATTGAAGGGTTCTTTGGCTGTCCCCATAGGAGAACACTTTAAAGAACCCTTTTTGGTTGGAGATGGAACCGTTTTGGTTGCAGATAGAACCCTTTTGGATTCCATATAGAATCCTTTTTACAGAGGGTTCTACATGGAACCCCAAGGGGTTCTACATGGAAGCCAAATTATGGCAGTTGGACCCTTTAAAATGTCTGTCTGACTACCTGGGGTGGTTGGTGCAGTAATGGGCTCTGATATCATTTTGTGAGCCTATCTCCACCTCTCTTTCTTTACAGTTTTCAACACTAGTGAAAAAAGCTGCAACGGAAGATTTGCATAACCAATTGAGCAGATTATGCTAATCCTTACAAATGTAATTTGGTGTAAGAAGAGAACCTTGCTAAAGACAAAGACTGTGTATTAATTTGTAATGATCATTTCCTTCTGTGAGCACAAACAACAAACACGGGCAGTGTGAGAGAGAGGTGGGGAGGGGAGAGGAGGAAGAGAGATAGTGATCTTCCCAATTCTGACGAAGCACTTTGAGTTGTGCATACGAAGCACCACACAGCTCTGAGCTGACGAAGCACCACACAGCTCTGAGCTGACGAAGCACCACACAGCTCTGAGCTGACGAAGCACCACACAGCTCTGAGCTGACGAAGCACCACACAGCTCTGAGCTGACGAAGCACCACACAGCTCTGAGCTGACGAAGCACCATACAGCTCTGAGCTGACAAAGCACCATACAGCTCTGAGCTGACGAAGCACCACACAGCTCTGAGCTGACGAAGCACCACACAGCTCTGAGCTGACGAAGCACCACACAGCTCTGAGCTGACGAAGCACCACACAGCTCTGAGCTGACGAAGCACCATACAGCTCTGAGCTGACGAAGCACCATACAGCTCTGAGCTGACAAAGCACCATACAGCTCTGAGCTGACGAAGCACCATACAGCTCTGAGCTGACGAAGCACCATACAGCTCTGAGCTGACAAAGCACCATACAGCTCTGAGCTGACAAAGCACCATACAGCTCTGAGCTGACGAAGCACCATACAGCTCTGAGCTGACAAAGCACCATACAGCTCTGAGCTGACGAAGCACCATACAGCTCTGAGCTGACAAAGCACCATACAGCTCTGAGGTGACAAAGCACCATACAGCTCTGAGCAGACGAAGCACCACAGCCCAAAGCACCACACGCCATTAAAAAAATGTAAATAGACCTTTTGAATCAGACTCGGAGAGGAACGTTTGCCTAAATCAAAACGATAAGCACCACCTGTTACAGAAGATGGATTATGTCTTTACTCTCTCTCTCTTCTCTTTCTTCCCCTCTCTGTTTCTCTCTCTTCTCTTTCTTTCCCCTCCTGTTCTCTCTCTCTTCTCTTTCTTCCCCTCTCTCTTCTCTCTCTCTCTCTCTCTTTCTCTTTCTTCCCCTCTCTGTTCTCTCTCTCTTCTCTTTTTCCCCCTCTCTCTCTCTCTCTCTCTTCCTCTTTCTTCCCCTCTCTGTTCTCTCGCTCTGTTCTCTCTCTCTGTTCTCTCTGTTCTCTCTGTTCTCTCTGTTCTCTCTGTTCTCTCTCTCTTCTCTCTCTCTCTCTTTTCTTGCTTCCCCCTCGCTGTTCTCTCTCTCTC